>NW_015387921.1:27832-41576 GCF_001527695.2 Protobothrops mucrosquamatus | reverse complement strand
ATTAATCTCCCTTATTTGGAGTAAAAAATTAATCTGTCCTGTACCTATCAAATCCATCAATTAATCAATCTCTTCAAGCTAGAAAAATAATATCATACCTTAAATCATGTCATATAATTTTCATAGAAATAAACCTCAGATTCTAAAAAAAGCATTCTTAATATTCTAAATTGTCTTTAATCCATTATATAAAAAATATCTCATTTTTAAGCAAAATTATTAATCTATCCTAAACACATCTAAGTATATGTATTTATCAATCTATTCTGTACATATCTAATCTTTCAATTAATCAATCTCTTTGAGCTGACAAATTAATATCAAACCTTAAATCATTTCAGTCTATTAAGTCATAGCTAAACATCCATGTTATAAAACAAACAAGTCATCTTATTGAATTAACATTCAATTAATTATTAATTCACTCCAACTCTAAAACATCTTTTTACTTCAAACTCATGATCTCAGTCCTTACATCAGTCCATAGTTCTAGGTTGCCTTTAATCCAATTTAAAGAATTTTAAATTTCATTTTTCAATCTTATTCTAGCTTTCCTCTTTTGCCAAGTAGGTTTCCATAATAAGGCTTCCCTTCCAAAAGATAGGTCTCTTTTTGTTGCTTGTAGTATCACTTGATTCAATGCAGGCCATCTTGATCTCTGGTTTGATCCTCTATTTTTCTTGTCCATAGGGCCTCGTTGCTTCAAAAGTTCAACATTCAGTCTTTGCTTTTCCTGGTCTTGCTTGTAAGGCAAAGTAGAATTCTCTTATCCTCAGTTAAGTCCTCTTCTTGTATAATCTGTTTTGTGGAGTAGTCAAGTGCAATCTGAGAGTCAGTTTTAAGTTTTAAAGTAGAGATTCTGGCTCTTAGTTCTATAGTAGCCTCTTTTATTTTAGTACATATTTCTTCTTTAGCCTCATAGATCTTTTCCAGTATAAGTTTACAGTTTAAGTGTGGTTGAGGCTTCTCCATTTTAGCAATAGTTGGGAAAAAAAATCCTTTTCCTTTTTAGTGAAAGTTAAAATTGAACCCCCACAGATCACACAGCTAGCTCAAATTATCTTTTCTCTTGAAAAACAGTTTAAAGGCCAAAACCATCTCATCTCCAGATAGACAAAAATCCAGTATTAATTTTTGACCAGTAGGTGTCCTCAGTGAGCTAAAAAGACTTCTTCAAATGCCATTTTTTTCCTTATTTCTATTTTTTACAGGAAGAATAGAACAAAAATACTCTGCCGATATAATACCGCTCCAAAAAAACACAAAAAACAGTTTTTTCTGCAGCTCAATGTAAGTAGAGATAGAATATAGTCTTTAAATGAATATTGATTTGTTTTTTCTGTCCCTTTATAAAACACGTTTGTTCCCACGATTACCAAAGCCACTTTCTCCAGATGGGGAAATAATAGCACAAAAAGCTTCTACAGGCAAAAACAGCATGGGGTGTGGGGAGGAACAAAAGGGGTCTCACCCAGATCATCCGTGGTGGGACTTTAACGCTTAGATGACGATGTGACTTTCGGCTAGTGCAGCAGGGTGATCGGCCATCTTACAGGCTGATTTTTGCTTCGTCGGCCCTACGGAGATAGCTGGAGACTCGGGGGAAGCTGCCACCCTCCCCTATCTACCAACAAGCCTCCTCCTCGGTGATCGCCCCTCCAGGGTGACTTTCGACCCCCTGGGGGGGTCTACTGGCGAAGAAAACTCTGGAAGGCACGGAGACAAGTCTCCAGGCACGACCGGCGTTGCCGCGTTCCGAAACCAGAAGTTATCTGCCTGAGTCTTATAAGCTACTCTGGCTTCATCTAAGTCTTTCCTGATTACTGACCAGGTATTTTGGAATTGCTTAATCCATTCCTTAAGGGAAGGGATGGTGGGCTCGATACTTGGCAATTCGGGTATGGGGTTGAAAACTTCGCCTGTGGCCACTTGAAAAGGAGTGAACCCCATGCTCAAATGGACTGCATTGTTGTATGCTACTTCAGCAAATGGTAGGAGGTCGGTCCAGTTGTCCTGTTGATAGTTGATAAAACATTGGAGGTACTGCTCCAGTACTGATTTTATTTGTTCTTTCCCACCATTCGTTTGAGGATGATGACTAAATGACAGGCCCTGGTCTGTGCCCAAACCATCCAAAGATGCCCTCCAGAACTTTGAGGTGAATTGGACTCCCTTGTCAGAGATTATATGCTACAGGCTCCATGCAAACAGTAGATACGATGGAGGAATAACTTTTCCAAAGTCTTTGCCATTGGTATATTTGGGCAAAGAATGAAATGGATCTGTTTTGAAAACAGGTCAGTCACCATCCAAATAACGGTATTTTCAGTGCTCTTGATGAACTCCATAGAGATCTCTCTCCAGGGTGCTGAAGGGCTTGTGACTGGTTGCAAAAGGCCAGATGTTTTTCCTTGCCTTCGTTTTGCTGCTGCACAGGTAGGGCAGCTGGCAACATAACCTTACATGTCTTTCTTAATGGAGGGCCACCAAAACTGTCATTTTAGGAGGTATAAAGTTTTTACAAATCCAAAATGCCCAGCCACTTTGGAGTCATGACAGGTTTGCATAGTCCTTAGTCTCTGGCTGCCTGGCACATACAATTTCCTCCCTACCTATGCAAGCCCGTCTTGCATGGAACAGAGTTGTTGTGGTTAGGGAACTAGTTGTCTTTGTCCAATGCTTATTTGAATTCTGAGGTGACAGTGGTGTCTAACAAGGGTTTACCCTTTGACTATGCTCTTGTGGTCACTGGTGCTGCTAGATGTTGCATTGGAAGCATGGATTTAACTATTTCTGTTTTTACACTGTTATTGTTGTGAGTCCTCACCTGCCAGAAAATCTGGCAGCCAGGTCAGATGAATCAAATGAGAGGGAAGGGTTGCCTGGGTGGAAGGCTCTGAGGAGCAAGGAGACTCAGAACTAGATGTGACACTGGGCCCATGTACTCATGCTCAGGCAGAGAGACAGTTGGGTTGGGGGCCTGAACTGAGTGAAGAGGAGGAACAACTGGGGCCTGTTCCAGATGCATGGGTGCACAGGGAGGAAAGGTGTGCAGGACAGTGAAGGGTGGTGGGGTAGCTCTCCAGGAAAAGTAAAAAAAAACTCTAAGAAGCCACGCCCTGGCTGGACTATAAAGAGGAGAGGCATGGGAGGGGCTGGTTTCCAAAGGCAACCATTCATGCTATGGCTTTATGCTTCTGTCATTGGATTTCTTGCCTCAGGATTCTTGGATATTTAACCAGGTTTGTTGGATTTCTGTATGTTTGAGTGATTTAAACCTTGAGCATTTCAGCTGAGAACTCAGAGACTGATCTTGTTCATTTCAATAGCTAAAGGACTGGTTGGAGTTTTGTTCTATAAAAGCTGTGTCAAAATAAAAGGGGTTTATTTTATCAAGTCCTGCCTTGTTCCTTGTGAGTAAGCAGTTGAGTAGTACTCGTGCAGGCTGGGACAGAACAGTTATATTGTGGTAGCCTTGATAAGGCATCTGCCAGGAAGATAGCACAATGTAAAATTGAACCGTTGGAAGTACTGTGCCCATCGGGCCTGTTTGGGGGATAGTTTCCTTGGGGTTTTCATTGCTTCCAGGTTTTTATGATCTGTCCAGACCTGGAAGGGAATTTTGCTTCCCTCTAGGAAATGCCTCCAGATAAGAAGAGCCCACCTCACCACGTAAGTCTCCCACACTGCCCAGCATTGTTCTGCCTCAGTAAGCTTTCTCGAGGTATAAGCACAGGGTTATAGTTTTCCTTGTTTATTTTCTTGAAGTAAGACTGCCCCCACAGCTACATCGCTTGCATGAGCCTGAATAATAAATGGCCTCTCTGGGTCTGGGTGCTTCAGGACTGGCTCCATGAAAAAAAGTCTTTAATTTCTTGAATGCGACTTGGCACTCCATGGTCCACTTTAGTGGCTGGCTGGGCTTTGGCTTTTCCCCTCCCTTTGTTCTCAGTAAGTTTGTGATGGGGAGGGGGATCTGTGTCAAGGAGGGGATGAATTGCCTATAGAAGTTAGCAAAGCCCCAGAAGGTTTGCAGTTGTTTTCTGGTGCATGGGACCTCCCACTCTAGCACAGCCCACAGCTTTTCTGGATCCATTTCCACCCCTTCATGCGAAATGTAATAACCCAAACAATTAATTTTCTCTTGGTGAAATTCGCACTTTGAGAGTTGAGTAGTTGGACAGTTGGACTCTTGGGTGGGGTTTTGTGAACAAAAGAATAAATGTGGCAATTTGCTCAGGAAATCTTTAGATCTTGCTTTGCTGTCCTGCTATCACTAACTCTCAATAAAAGTTCCTGTTTGAAACAATGCCAGTTTCAAGGGTTCTACTTTCTTGGGAGAACTAGCTGAGGCAGTTTCCCTACCAAGGTGGGGCTAATCATACACATGGGCATTCAGGGCTACCTTTTCATCCTTGTCTGAGATTAACAGTTTTCTGGGCATGGTGATTGGTGCGACAGCCCACTTACCAGGGGGTCATCATCATAGTCGCTCTCAGGCATCCCTGCTTCATCCTCTTGTGGAGATGGAGTTCCCCCTGTTGGTTTTGGGGCTGGGTGGAACTCCATGACCTCTGTGCTTTTCAGGGCTCAATCTTTTGGATGCTGAATAGCTCTCATCGGCTTCCCTCCAAGCACATGCTCCCCTTCTTTGCAGGGTTTTTTGCATGGCAGGGTACGATGACCTTCCGTGCTGCATTTGAAATAGGTGATCAAGTACAGCTGAGTCATTATGGGTCTGGGTGTCTCTCCTTTCTTTTCCGGGGGTGACCTTTACCAAGTTTTTCCTGATCTATATGGGTTGAGGTTCTCTGCTTCTTTGGCCAGGATGCACCAGTCATGTAGGTGAACTGGGGCCCACAGGCAATGCAGGCATTGTATAGATTATTAAGTCTGTCCTGGAAACAGCTCACCAGGATGTCCTCTGGCCAATTGAGGTGACATGCCAGATCTCAGAATTCCTCCATGTACTCAGCTGTGGGGCATCACCCTTGCCTAACCATTTTTATGTGGTCTTGCATCTTTCTGTCAGCTAGGCGGTCTTCGAACTGCCATTTCAGGGCTGACATAAAGCAATAGAAATTCCGTAGCTCTGGGACATTTGAGTGTGTAGAGCCACCATCCATTGGATGGCAGCTCCTTCCAGAGCCAGGGTGATGACTCTGATCCTGGCTTCCTCACTAGGGATGGTTCTTCCATACATCCGCATGTAGGTGAGGATGTAGGTGAAGAAGAATCCTAATTGCTTGGAGTCTCCATCAAATTTCACTCCAGGGGAACCAGCTTTGTCTCAAGCTCGAGTTGCAGGATCCTTCCTCTTGTGGCTTGAGGAAGGTTGGTTCCAAGGGACCCTGTTGGCTGAGGGGTGGCCAGGATGGTCACTGCTGTGCCAGTGGAGCTCACCACTCCAGCTGCTGCCTCTATGACTATGGCCTTGCTTTTGCTTCTTCCAGCCTCTTTGAGTTGTTCCTTACTTCTCCATCTGTGGCATCCATATTTTGCCTTTAGGTCCTGGAACGCCTTTTCCATGAAATGCATCACCCGCTTCAGGATCTGGTCAGTAGGATCCAGTTCTCCCTCAGCTTCTTCATTGTCACTGAGCTGTTCCATCTCACCCCTCCAACCTGGTTTTTGACTGCCCCTAGTAAAGATTACATGCTGGGCTCTTCTGTCCCAGTCTTTTCTTTTCCCCATGCCAAATAACCACCTCGGCCTGGCAAATTCCTCCATGGTGCCCATCTCTTCCCTCCATCCAGATGAACTCTCCATGGGGTGAGTCTTGTTAGTGAGCTCTTCCCCACACTTGGAGTCCTTTAAGTGACATAGTGTGCACGGTCCTCACGGTAGGGTGGATGCCTCTTCAGGTTGACCACTTTGCAGATCTTGCTTAATGTAGGGACCTGTCTCAGCTAATTCTCCCCAGAAAGTAGAACTCTTGAAACTGGCATTGTTTTAAACAGGAACTTTTATTGAAAGTTAGTGATAGCAGGACAGCAAAGCAAAATCTAGAGATTTCCTGAGCAAATTGCCACATTAAGTCTTTCATTCACAAAACCCCACCCCAGAGTCCAACTGTCCAGCCAATCCACAGGTGTGAAGTTGTTATGGGAACCGGAGTTGATAAGGGATAGTTCCCAGGTGCTTCATCGGATCTCGCAACAGAGTGGAGATAAGGCAGATGGCTCTGGCACATTCCTTACCTCTTTTCACACCCGAAGAGATATATCAAAGTTTAGAAAGAACAAAGTAGGGAAATACATCCACAAGCGCCCCCCCCAGCAGAGCAAAACCTCCCCCCTTCCCCTAGAATGGCAGAATCCCAAAAAGAAGCTTTGAAGGAGATTCTGACACAAACAGATTAAACATTCTTGGAAGTTAGTCTTTCTTCAACAACCTGACTGGTAAAACAATAAACAATACTGATAAGTATAATGGTTACATTAGTAAGTCACTACTCAGGCTATTAATGTTTCTGGTCTATTCCAGGACCAAAATGAAAGTGTTAAATACCTAAATCAAGCACTCAATTCAAGCAAAAATCTGCTCATGATCAGACAGCCAATCTAATAAACAATTGTACTTATTCTTCAAGTTTTAAAGTATTTAGGTGCTTTGAATGATCTATTATTTCTTCAGTGATTAAGTTTTAATTATTTTTATTCTGTCCATTCCACTCATTGGCTTCTCCTAAAATCAGTCCAGGGGAGAAAGAATATATCTGCAGATAATAAGCCGGAATGTGCTTGTAGTCTTAAACTCCTTTTAAAGCAATGCTGTATTCATTAATACAATGAAACAACATAGTAGCTCTTTTCAGGTCTAATTCATATTTTAATCCATATTTTAATTTAAGTTTTGGTATGAATTTTTCTAGGTAAAAACCAATATAGATGATGAAAGTAAGCTAGTTATTGGATGAAAGCAAGCAAGAGAGTAAAACTTCAAACAATTTTTCTCTGCTGCATAAAATATCTAATCTCTGTTTGAAGAGGAATAGACTGTTACTATGAGTTCTGCTATCTCCCATTCCATTTTCTTCTGAACTGATTTTTATTAGAACAGTTAATGAACTGTGGAGTTTTGTCCAGGGAAATTAAAATCTTCACCAGCAGGTTCACTAACTCAAGGCAATAAGGTTTTAATGATTTTACTTTCCTTCCTTCCTTCCTTCCTTCCTTTCTTCCTTCCTTCCTTCCTTCCTTCCTTCCTTCCTTCCTTCCTTCCTTCCTTCCTTCCTTCCTTTCTTTCTTTCTTTCTTTCTTTCTTTCTTTCTCTCTTTCTTTCCTTTTTTTCGATTCATGCTTATTTAGTCTTATTTTAAACAGTCTTGTTGGTTTAGCACCTATTACAGATAGTCCTCAACTTACAACCATTCATTTACTGATTGTTCAAAATTACAATGAACTGAAAAAATGACTTATAAGTGTTTATCACACTTATGACCATTGCAGCATCCCCATGGTCACATGGTCAAATTCAGATGCTTAGCAATTGACATGTATTTATGAAAGGTTGCAGTATCCTGAGGTCATGTGGTCACCTTTTGTGACCTTGTAGCAAGTAAAGTCAATGGGGAAGGCAGATTCACTTAACAACTGTGTTACTAACAACTGCAATAATTCACTTAACAACTATCTTGCTTAGCAATGCAAATTTTGGATTTAACTATAGTGTGTTGAGACTACCTGTATTCAAGAGTGTTTAATATATGTTATTAAATAAATATTAGAGCAGGTGTTAATGCCTTAGGTTCTATTGGTTAAGCCTTATTTTTAATGCATAACATGTCATACTTTCATAAATACATGTCACCATTTGTTTCAAAACTTGATGTACATATGTGAAATATATGAAATACAAGAAGAACAAGAATGTAACTTAATCCTTCTATGATATTATGGTATCAGAGACAGCCCCAAAGCATCCAAATGTCATAAAATATCGCACAGCAGGAATCCATGAGGAGACATATTTCTAACATTTCTGCTAAGAAATTAGTGAGATAATGCAATTTAATCAAATTCCCTTCCAAAGTATTTTTGCTTGTTCAACTCCATTTGTATGCATTTCTCTAGTTTTTTTTTCTAATTTAGATGTTCTTAGAAATGTTTTTTTTCTTTTGTGATTAGCTCATTGGATCTCATTGTTTCAACAGGAATATTTACTAGATCAAAACACAAGCAGTTATCTGAAGTTATCAAGTGCCATCTGGATCTCAAGCTTCATGAGGGAAGACACTGTGACAAAAAAAATGATGCTTAAGTCCTGAGAGATGACATTGCTAAAATAAAGGACAAAGAAGTATATCCACCCTGTCAACTTGAATTGGCCATGCAGATACCTGAAGAGATTGGCTGCTGCTCAAATAATCAGAATCTATGTATGACATGCTAGTATAAAAAGGTAAATATTTAAGGCAGAATGAATGCCAGCAACAGACCATAAGCAACAATAAGACTTGGGTCAGTGCAAGAATCAACAAGAGCCATGAAATAAATATCAGGGCCAAATGGCAAAGTGGGGAGAAGGTATGAAATAATATGCTGTTATTGTTTTAGCCATTTAGTTGTATCTGACTCTTGGTGACTTTATAGGCAAGTACTCCAACATCAGGGAATTCCAAATCTAATTTCTGCATGATCATTTCAGCATACATATTGAACAAAAAAAGTGATAAAATACATTCCTAACTCCCTGATTCTGATGAATCTGTGTTGCCATGAAGTGTTCTCGGTGTTGTCTCCTGATCAATGTACAGTGACCTGATGAGTCTGATCAGGTGAGTTGGGACACCAAGATCATGCAAAGCTGCCCATAGCTTATTGTGTTCTACACAATCAAAAGCTTTTCTGTAATTGATAAAGTACATATAAAGAACCTTTTGATATTCACATGTCCCTTCCTATTAGCTTCTTCCAGTTGACACTGCTCCTCCCACTGCCTATTTTTGTCTTTCCTAGCTTTATGTTGGAAAATTGCATTCAGCTTTTTAACTTCGTCCTTATTACGTTTGGTAATCAGACAGCCACTTTGTTTTTTCTCTTTGGTTTTTGGCATGACACATACTTTCCAGCAATTTCCATGATCTCTCACCACTGTTCACTTGGGTTTTTCCCTTCTAAATTCAGTGGCTAAACCTATTCTTAACTTCTATGACATGCATAGGTGAGATGTTGTTCACATTGAATTTGGGGAGGATATTATCTTTTTCAGATTGAACAGTTTGAGCTTCAGTTTAGCCACTAATAGCTGATAGTCTGAGCTGCAAGCTGCAGTATCAGAAAGCATCTTAACAAATGCAACAGAAATTTTCAACATAGTTGGCATAAAATGAAGTCTATCTGATTTCAATGTTGTCCATTTGATGCTGTCCATGTGCATAAATGTTACTTGTGTTGTATAAACTACATGTTCATTATGTCGAGATAATTTTCCTAGCAAAATTGCAGTAGGCAATCGCCAGCTTCATTCTGTTCACTTAGCCCAAATTTGCCTCCTACTCTTTCAACTTCTCCTTGGTCTACCTTTGTGTTGAAATTATTCATAATATATAAAAGATCCTTTTTTTGTATTTGCTTGAGAGCACATTGAAGCTCACTGTAAAAAAGTTCAAATTCATTCGAGTCTATAATTGGGGCATAAATTTGTAGTATGGCGATGTTGAGTGTTGTCTCGAATTTGGATAGATATTATGCAATCACTGTACATTCTGTGATTCTCAAAACATTTAGCCATTTGTTTGCTTACACAGAATGCAACTCTTTTCGCCTGATGATATTGTTTCCAGAAAATAAACCATAAAATTGTCTGATTTGAATTGACCACTGCCTGTCCAGTGTAACTCACTGATGCCAAGGATGTCTATGTTAGCTCTAATCATTTCTCTTCTTACAATTTCAAGTTTCCCAATGGACATGTGTCTAACATGGGCACCATCAATTGTTCAGCTTCCCGAAGGTTTTCCTCCAACAACATCATAAAAGCTCTAACTACTAAAAGCTAGCCCTTGTTCTTTTCTAGTAGTTTGCAGGCTATCATCCAGGCTACTCTTTAGGATCCACTGTTGGTATTGATATCTGAGTCATGTTGAATTATTGCCATAAAGTGTTCTGGTGAGATTTTCTTAAAGGGTAGTTCACCATTGTTTACCCTAACCCTCTCCATTTATCTGGGCTTGGGACCAGCATATGTTTGATGAATGGGAGGGTTAGGAAAAGCAATGGTGAACCAACCTGTGATGAATCATAATGATGAATCAACCATGTTTTGATTATGTTATGAAATAATCTATTAGTAACCAAAACAAAAAGGCAGAGAGAATACACAGTCTAACATTATACATATATACCAGGGCAAATTAAAAAGCTATAAAAACTTGGGCTGCAGCAACCCCAGCTCGAACCACCCCAGCCACAGATGATTGATGCAGGGCTAGAAGAAGAGGAGGCCACTGACCCAAACAGAAACCCCCACTCTCAGTGTGAAGTATGATGGGGACCCACAGCAGCTGGGATTATTTCTGGCTCAAGTCCTAAGCTATTTCTGGCCCATGGAGCTCTCCAGCACATAATATCAGATGGGGGATCCAATTCACTTCGGAGTTCTGGAAAGCGTTTCTGGGTCTGTTAGGTACCGACCAAGGCTTGTCATCTAGTCATCATCCACAAACAAATGGGGGACAGAACAAATGAATTCTGTACTAGAACAGTACTTGAGGTGTTTTATAAACTACAGGACAATTGGACTGACCTACTACCTTTTGCTGAGGTGGCATACAATAATGCAGTACACTCCAGTACTGGCTACACACTGTTCCAAACAGTGACAGGACAAAGCTTCAACCTGATGCCCAAATTACCAGCCAACGAACTCACCATCTCATCTCTGAAGGAATGGATCATCCAACATCAAAATACATGGCCAGTAGTTAGAAAAGCATTAGATGAGGCTAGAGAAGCTTATAAAATGCAGGCAGATAAGAAATGAGTGTAGTCAAAACCTTTCAAAGTGGGGGATAGGGTATATCTTTACACAAGGTTCTTAAAATTCTTACAACCCTCGAAAACATTAGGACCAAAATATGTAGGCCCTTTCATCATCAAACACATCATTAACCCAGTCACAGTAGAGTTGGAGCTCCCAAAAACATTGAGACAGGTTCATCTGGTGTTTCAATGTAGCTGTTAAAACCTGAACTAAATTCACCTTTAAAGCCAGCTGCATCCTCACCCACACAGGCCAGCAGCATTTTGAATTTAGGAAATTTTATACTCCAGAAAACACCATGGTTCCACTCAATATTTAATGGCCTGGAAGGATCTCCCAGCCTCCCAAAATGAATGGGTCCATAAAAACCATGTGAAGGCCCCTAGGTTACATATGCGTTACCCAGACAAACCAGACTAACCACTCTGTTGTTTATCTCCCTGTTATTTTCTCTTTCTCCAGGTGGATCTCTCATTTTTTAAGGGGGGTGGCATGTCAGAACCCCTATTCCCCTAATTCCCTTTTTGTTTTTTTGGGATTCTGCCATTCTAATGGGGGAGAGGGCACGGGTCTTTTTGCAGTGTATTTCCTTTGCTTTGTTCTTTCACTTTGAAATGTCCCGTCCCTTTCTTGGGGTGAGAAAGGAATGTGCCTCCAGCCATCTGCCTTATCTCTGGATGGAGGGAAGATGGTGCAAAGAGACCTGACAACCTTGAAAGCGACGCCTTACCAGTTTATTCCCACAACAATTCGACACCTTTGGATTGGCTCTGTTTGAATCAACCAAATGGACAGTGTGGGTGGGGTTTTGGATTCCTACTTTGAATGTATTGTCCTGCATGGGAAATCCTCAGATCATGCCTTATTTCCCTGTAGTCAGCAACTCCAATAAAAGTTCCTATTGAAATGATGCATATTTCAAGAGTTCTACTTTCTGGGGAGGTTTAGCTGAGGCAGGTCCTTACACAAGCATTGCTCAGTAAAGTCTCCAAGGTTCCTTCAAACTCTGTTATTCTGTCTTTTTTTGTACTTTAACTGTTTATTTAGGCCTTTAGTGAGAAAGGATGCTGGGAAGGAAGTGGAAGGTTAAAAGGAGAATGAAGAATGAATTTAGTTTCACATATAATATATCTTGCAAAACATAACATAAATTCTCTTCAGTGTTTTCTATTTTTTAAATATATGGGTAACCTTAACATTACATTCAAAACATCTAATGATTTTTAGGATCCAATTGTGCCCTTAAACATAGAATTGATATTTTATTGAGTCACTGTAGTTGTTCAACATACTGAATACTGTATAAGAATAATCATATACATAGAATCATAGGCTGGAAGGAACCTTGAAGGTCTTCTAATCCAATCCCACGTGTGAGGCAGGAGATAAATGCTTGTCCAATCTCTTCTTGAAAGCCTCCAGTGATTAAGCACCCACAATTCCAGGATGCAAGCTATTCTGTTGATTAATTGTTCTCATTGTCATAGATGAAACTCTAATGTTTCATTCAAAAAATGTATTGATGTATAGCAGACTAGTATTGGAAGGAAAGGACAAGATGAGGGTTTTCTGAGGTTTCAATTACAGCTATTTCTGAACTAGTTCTAAGGCTAAGGACCTTTTTGTAAATGAAACCCAGGTTGTAACTCTCAGAGCTCTTGGGAATTCAGTTGTGCCTTTAAGTTTTATCTTCAGAATAAGACTTAAATGCAGAAATCAGCACAACTGAATTCCCAAGAGCTCTGAGCTCTGAGAGATACAACCCGGACTTTAGTGTGAAACCAAACCTAACCAAACCAAAGCAGTTCTTTTGCTTCTTAACAAATGGATGCAAGAAAGACTGTGACCTAATTTCTTCTGCAGTTATAAACGTATGTGTAGGCTGTGATATTTAGATGGTACAAGCAGAAATGAATTCTTCCTTGCATCAACACTCCGGTCTGGATCTAACCAGTATATTATATGCAGTAATTGAAGAAATGTTTTTAAAAATGATTTATGAAGTTTAAAAAACAAAAAACATACAGGTAATTCTCAAGTTATGAATGTAATAGAGCCTGCCAATTACATTTGTAACATGAGGATTTGTTAATGCTTTACCGAAAGTGTTCTGTTTCAGGAAAAGAGGCATTGAGACGAAGCAACAAGTTCCAACAGTTCTCCTTTATTGCAACACCAACAGAACAGGTTTTAAAATGGTGCGGCCCCCTTTTATAGCCCCCCTGCACAATTCCTTGCTGGCCAATCATTGCAAAGGCTGGGAGCAGCCTTTCTTGTCCCGGGCATCCACATGGTCTGCCCGGGCCAATCACTGCAGCCTGTGCCTACTGGCCCAGAATACCTTGCTGGCCAATCATTGCAAAGGCTGGGAGCAGCCTTTCTTGTCCTGGGCATCCACATGGTCTGCCCGGGCCAATCGCTGCAGCCTGTGCCTGCTGGCTCAGGACATAACACCCCTCCCCCCTTGGTTAAAATAATAAGGCACACTTATTATTTTAAATACTCCAACACTCCATTACATTGGTTACGTTGCAGCTATATAAACACAACACTACAGTCTTTATTTATTTATTTATTTATTAATTTAATTTGTACCCCGCCCTTCTCCTCATGGGACTCAGGGCGGCTAACAGCCTCATAAAAACCACAATACAAATACAATGACATCTATATTAAAAACCGAATTAAAAGGAAATATTTAAGAAGGCCGATTATTAAAATTATCCTTAAAATACCCTTAAAAAACCCCACTAAAAAA
>NW_015387921.1:15339-25281 GCF_001527695.2 Protobothrops mucrosquamatus | reverse complement strand
CACTAAAAAAGTCCTCAATTTTGCTTTTTTTCTTTCTGCTGCATACCACCTCTCGGGGCTCCACACCCCTTCATCGAGGTAGGCCCTTGAGATGGTACTGGGCCAGGCCTGCGCGAGGGGGGAATCGCGCAGGACCAGCAGATCTGTCCTGGAATACATCACCAGGCAAAGCGATGAGTCCGGCCGCAGGAAACCCAAGGAAGGGGGGGAGAAGCATAGTCCTCGTGAAGTCAATTAATCCATTTAGGAAGCCGCTAGGCCGCGTCCCTCGTCTCACAGGCCATGACCAGGCCACCAGATCTTCCAGGCCAAAGCCAGGCCGCGCACCCTCACCGTCAGATCTTTCCCTCAGGCCGAAAAGCCGGGCCGTCAGGGCATCAGGACGCAGGGGCGCCAGGCCGCAGGGGCGTCGGGGGGTCAGGCCGCACCCCTCCCCAACTAGGCCGTGCCCCTCAACATCCCCAACCGCCAGGCCGCGGCCGGGCCGCCAGGTCTTTCTCCAGGCCGAGCCATCCTCCTCCAGGCCGAACCGCCCGGGCCGCGCCTCTCGCGGCCGTGTCGCCCGGGCCACATCTCTCCAGGCCCGAACCGCTCGGGCCACGCCTCTCACCATCTTCCTCCCAGCCGGGCCGTTCGGGCCGCCTCTCACCGTCCTCCTCTAGGCCGAGCCGTCCAAGCCACCATTCCTCGCCGCCCAGCCGGACCGTCCTCTTCAAGGCCGGGCCGTCCAGGCCGCTGTTCCTCGCCGCCCAGCTGGACCGTCCTCTTCAAGGCCGGGCCGTCCAGGCCGCCATTCCTTGCCGCCCAGCCGGCCGTTCCTCACCGCCCAGCCGGGCCGTTCCTCGCCGCCCAGCCGGGCCGTTCCTCGCCGCCGTTTCTCGCCACCCTCGTCAGCTCCTCCCCGGCTCTTCCCCGGCCGAAAATCGAAGGCCGCGCCCACCGCCGGGTTGCCAGGCCGCACCCCCAGCTCAGGCCGAGGCCCGAGAAACCGGGGAGCTCAGCCGAACCCCGGGGGCTCAGAAAGACCGGGGGCGACCGGTGAGTAGTCCCTCCCGGCCGCCGGAGGACCCGGCACCCTAAATCAGGGTCCAGGCATAGCCTGCGACCCTCCGAGGCTTCTCCATTCCTGCCGCCGGCTTCGCTCTCCTACGGAGCTGCATCCGGCCGATCCGCCATTGCAGCAGTAATCATTCTTGTTACCGCCATGCTCCCCACTCCCCTTGAGCTGCATTGTTTAACCCAGACTACTAGGCCTGCCCATGAACTGACAAGGACCGTACATAGTCTTGTAAGTATTTGGGAGGATCTCTGGCCCGTCCTGATCTTCTCATGGCCAGTGTGTGTGCCTGGCCTGCCAGCTCGCCTGCCAGGCAAGGCAGACCAGGACTTTGTTGCCCCAAAGACCCAGGGTACCCACCCAGCTGCTGACTGGCTGGATCTGCTAAATCCAAGCCAGGGTTCCTTGGGGGGGGTGGAATTCCACCAGTCCAGTGGTGGGGTGGAATTCCCCAAGTCCCCAATGGACTCCTCTTGGGAGCCCTGTCCCTCGAGCCCTAGTCCAGCAGCTGGAATGGCCTGAGTGCCAGAGGCCAGAGCTGCCTCCATGGTGAACCCCCTTTCTGAGGACTCCCTGTTTGGAGCAATAGCTGAAGCCTGGGGATGTTGGAGAGACCGTGGTCCACAATCGTAATTGTGGTCCTCCTCCCCCCCCGAGAGCAGGGCTAGGAGCGGAGGAGTTGCTGGGAAGCCTCCAGCGCAGTTGGTCAATGTGATGTCGGATCACGCGACCATCGTCCAAGGCCACTTCATATGACAGCGGCCCAGAGACCTTGCATACCACTGCTGTGACCCAGAGATGTCCTGGTCCATAGTTCCTTGCCTAGACCGGATCTCCCACTTGTAGTCTCCTAGGTGCCCGTGCTATGACACCTGTGAAGCCACCCAGTCTGGGTGCAATCTGTCCAGTTTCGTGATGAGGCGGCGACCCCAGCGGAGTTCAGCTGGGCTCTTTCCAGTAGCTGTGCAAGGTGTGGTGTGGTGGCAAAGAAGAAAGTCCACTAACCTGTGATGCCAGGTCCTGTGCGTGATCCTCTTTAAGGCATTCTTGGTTGTGCGTACCATTCGTTCAGCCTGGTCGTTGGAAGTTGGATGGAACGGTGCAGATGTGGCATGCTGAATCATTTTGGCCTGGAGGAACGCCTTGAACTCAAACGACGTGAATTGGGGCCCGTTGTCGGAGACAAGGATATCTGAAAGTCCATGTGCGGTGAAGATCCCTCTCAGGACCTGGATGGTCCTAGCAGTGGTAGTGGAGGAGACAGGCATGACCTCTAGCCACTTGGAATGGCTGTCCATGAGAATTAAGAAAAATTGCCCCTGAAAGGGCCCAGCGTAGTCGATATGGATCCTTGACCATAGGGTATGAGTCTCCTCCCACCTATGAACTGGGGCCTGGGGCATCTCCGGCATTGACTGTTGACAAACAGTGCACCCGTGGACCTGGGCCTCGACGTCTTTGTCGAGCCCAGGCCACCAAAGATGGCTGCGCACTAATGCCTTCATCCAGACTATTCCCAGATGTCCCTCATGCAGAGACTGCAGGACTCTAGTCCTCAATGAGGTTGGGATTACTACCCGGCTACCCCATAGGACACACCCCTTGAAGGTGGAAATCTCATGCTTCCTCTGCCAGAAGCTCTGGAATTCTGAGCCTGGACATATGTCAGGCCATCCAGACAACGCCCAGGTCAGCACACGTGTTAGCGTGTGATTGGTGGCTGTTTCTGCAGCCACGTCCCTAACACTGAGGGGAGATTTAGGCAAGTCCTGAATAGACAGGATGCAGTTGGCAAGTGCTGATCTGTCTCTATCTGCTGTAATGGCAACCTGATGAGACCATCTGCATGACCCATTTCTTTGCCTGGCTTGTGAACCAGTGTATGGTCATATGCAGACAGGAAGATAGACCACCTCAACATTCGTGGGGATATTATGTGTGGGGTTTGTTTGTTCATTGTGAACAACCCCAGCAGTGGCTTATGGTCTGTAAAGACCGTGAAGTGGTGGCCATATACGAAGTCATGGAACTTCTTTATGCCAGCCACTATAGCTAAGGCTTCCCTATCTATCTGTGCATAATTGCGTTCAGCTGATGATAGGGTTCTAGAGTAATATGCTATTGGGACTTGTGTTCCATCAGCCTTCAAGTGACTTAACACAGCCCCAATCCCATAAGGGGATGCATCACAGGCGATGCACACTGGCAAGTTCTCATTGAAGTGCGCGAGGACCGCATTTGAAGAGAGAAAGGCCTTGACCTCTTTGAAGCTCTTTTCATGTGCTTGTGTCCGCTGCCAAGGGGCCTGTTTGTCCAAGAGCCGGTGTAACGGCTCAGCCACTGGTCGGAACACTCCTTCCTTACTCACCATTTTTAAATCGTCAGGGTCTTTCCGGACTTCAAGCGGGAACCTAAACCCTGAACCCCGGACGACTTAACGAACGTCGAACCTAAGTCGTCCCACCTACGGGACTCGTAGTTACGCCTTAGGAAGAAACTCCATGGAGGTAACCCCGATCTTGCACTTGTCTTGCTTAAGCTTTAGCCCCGCTTGGTGGAAACGTAGCAAAATGGCTCTCAGCCTTTCGGCTAAATTGTCAGCTGAGTCCCCAGGGATAAGAACATCGTCAAAGTATGGGCAAACGCCAGGGATATTTTGGAGCGTTCACTCCATTACACTCTGGAAGATGCCAGGGGCCACGTTTACTCCAAATTGCAATCTTTTTACCTTGAATGCCCCCCTCTGAGTCACTATAGTTTGGGTCTCGGCCGTTTCCTCATCAACTGGCAATTGTTGATAGGCCTGTGCCAGGTCCAGCTTAGCAAAGATCTGCCCCCCCTTGAGGGAGGCTAGAATGTGACTGACCACTGATACTGGGTACGAATGCTGCTGCAGCGCTTTGTTAAGCGTGCACTTGTAGTCCGCACAGATTCGAACTTCACCATTGGCCTTCAGTGGCGTAACTATGGGCATTTCCCATGGACTACTGTCCACAGGCTCTAAGATATCCTGCTGAATCAGTTTATCCAGCTCTGCATCTATTTTACCCTTTAAAGCAAAGGGCACCCTGCGTGGCTTGATTCTAATGGGGGCTATGGCTGGGTCTAGCCTCAGAGAAATAGGAGGGCCTTTGTAGGAGCCAAGTTTTGGACTAAACACATCTGCAAACTCCTTGCAGACCCCAGCCAGGCCTGTTGTTTGCATGCTGTGTATTCCAGTCACCTGAATTCCCAGGGCCTCTAACCAGTCGAGTCCAATGAGACTCGTACGGTCTCCCCCAACCACAACTACATCCAGTACCCCTCAAAATTCCTATGCTGCACCTTGAGTGTGGCCTCCCCCCTCACGTTGACTCTGGAATTTTGGAAATCTGTGAGAATGAGGTTTGACGGCCTGAGTTTCACCCGTAGGCCACTTCTGCTGCAGACCTTGTTAAAGGTGTCTAGGGAGATGATCGATAGAGCAGACCCAGTGTCCAGCTCCATCGACAAGGGGACCCCTTGCAACTTCACATCAATATGAAGCTTCTTCCTAAGTGGCCTGTGGACCCCCATTCTAAAACCGCTCCTACATGACATGCAGAAGCCCACCCTGTTCTGGCTGGAAACCCTGGTACCTTTCTGAGGCAATTCTTCTGGGTAATGTTCCTTCTGGTGACCCAAACAGATGGAGGCAATGTGGCCTTGCCTACCACAGGCCCTGCAGATGGCGTAGCAAAAATGGCAGTATGCGCGGTGATGGCGGCCTCCACACCTGATGCACCGAGGGGATGATTCTGGCTGGGCCTTCCCTCCATGAGGCCTTCTCCCTGGAGTCTGATGCAGCTGGTCCACTTCCAATTCTGGATCCTGTTCGGATTCTTCATGAGCAACCTCTTGATGGACGGTGGCTGGAACTTGAGGGGGCTTGGAGAGCCGCAAGGCCTTCACAGCTCCGCCTACTGCTTCTTCGGCTGAAACTTCTCTCAGGGCATCTTGGAACGTGAGGTCTTCCTTCACGAAGAGCTTCTGCTGCAACTCCCGGCTTTGCAGGCCACAGACCAGCTGGTCCCATAGTCTCTCTTCCAAGTCTTTGAACTCACAGGGCCTAGCTGCTTGTCACAAGGCCGCAACAAACTCTGCTGCAGACTCACCAGGCCTCTGGTCCCTCTGCTCGAATGCATGTCGCCAGGCAATCACTGAGAGTTTGGGTTCAAAATGCTCTCGAAGCATCCTCTTCAAGTCTGTGTAGGTGATTGATTCCAGTGTTGCTGGGGCGACCAGATTCTCTGCAATCTCGAAGGTCTCTTGCCCACACACACACAGCAGCGTGGCAGTTTTGAGGCCATCTTCTTGAATTTGATTCACCCAGGCCACATACGAGCTCCAGCATTCTGGGTGAGCTGTGTCAAATTCTGAAAGCCGGCCTATCTTTGCCATTGTTTCAGCCCAGGAACTTCGTTCACGCCTCCTGCTGCAAAGATTGAGAAGGGGTCCCCTTTTCTGAGCTCACCTCCAGCATCTCAGTGCTGGCAGGTTGAGTCCTGAGTCTCCAGGAGCCACACTTCTCTGAGCTGCAAGCCCCCCTGTGGTGAGTCAGCTTGGCTTCTTAATCTGTTTGCCTTGCAGGCATCCCATCCTCGTCACCAATGTTCTGTTTCAGGAAAAGAGGCATTGAGACAAAGTAACAAGTTCCAACAGTTCTCCTTTATTGCAACACCAACAGAACAGGTTTTAAAATGGTGCGGCCCCCTTTTATAGCCCCCCTGCACAATTCCTTGCTGGCCAATCATTGCAAAGGCTGGGAGCAGCCTTTCTTGTCCCAGGCATCCACATGGTCTGCCCGGGCCAATCGCTGCAGCCTGTGCCTGCTGGCCTAGAATACCTTGCTGGCCAATCATTGCAAAGGCTGGGAGCAGCCTTTCTTGTCCCGGGCATCCACATGGTCTGCCCAGGCCAATCACTGCAGCCTGTGCCTGCTGGCCCAGGACATAACAGAAAGCATTTGCTAATCAAATGCTCAGGTTGTTAGGTGCACATGCGGTATCTCAGGATAGGGAAGACCACAAGGGAGGGAGGCTAGTGCTTCTGACCACCCAAGGCCATTGAGATATCTCATGTCCCCCCCCATGCTGCCCACCTGGTCTCCACAGGCACTGGAACTGTGTAGAAGATCTCAATGATCAAGCAAACTTTTCCAGGTGCTTTTGGAGCACCGGGCAGCCTCGGTAAATCTGAAGGAGCCAAGCCCAAGCCCCAAAGGCTTCTCTGTGACGAAAGCTTTTGCAAATGGATGTAAGGATTCGGGACAACAATCTCGTGTTGCTTCAGGCCTTCCATCCATTTGCAAAAACTTCAGGCCTTCCATCCATTTGCAGAGAAGCCTGAAGGAGCTGAAACTGTGCCTCCCCAAAGGCTTCTCTTCTCCATGCCAAAAGCTTGGCAAATGGACAGAAGGCCAGAAACAATGCTAGATTGCTGCCCCGAAGCCTTCTGTCAGTTTGCAAAAGCTTTCGGCATGGAGAAGAGAAGCCTTTGAAGGGGTGGAGTCTTGGCTCCTTCAGGCTTCTCTGGGCTGAAAGCTTTTGCAAATAGATGGAAGGCTTTGGAGGCAATGATCTAGTGATGCTTCAGGCCATCTGTCTGTTTGCAAAAACTTTAATCACAGAGAAGCCTGAAAGAGCTAAAACCATGCTCCAAAAGTCTTCTCTTTTCTGTGCCAAAAGCTTTTGTAAATGGACAAAAGGCTTTCGGGCAGCGATCTGTTGCTTCAGGCCTTCCGTCTGTTTGCAAAAACTTTCAGCATGGAGAAGAGAAGCCTTTTGGGGGCACGGTCTCAGCTCCTTCAGGCTTCTCTGCACCAAAAGTTTTTGCAAATGGATGGAAGACTTGAAGCTGTGCGAAATCGCTGCCCCAAAGCCTTCTGTCTGTTTGCAAAAACATTTGGTGCAGAGAAAAGAAGCCTTTGGTGGGGGGAGATCTCAACTCCTTCAGACTCACCAAGGCTGCCCAGCACTCCAAAATCAAATTGGGTGTCCTGGGCAGGCAGCTTTGGTGACTCAGCCAAGGTGAGTAGGGTGCACTCATCCTGCTCTGCCTCTGCTCTCACTGGTCTGCTTTTGGGGCACCTGGAACAGGCAAAGAAACCGTGGTAGATACTGGAGAGGAGACAGCTCACTTGAGGAGAGAGAAGGAGCAGTCAGCCTGTTCTGGAACTCTGGATCTTTGTAAGGTAAGTGAGCGATTGATTGGTAACAGGGTGGAGAGGAGCCGATGGACTAGCATAGCAGGGTCAGTGCTTCTTAGATCCCTGTGGGGGGAGGGAATAGGTAGGGGGAATGTTGCAGTGTCTCTGCGGTCAGTTGTAAGGCTGAATGACTGCTGTGGTGCTGCAACATTCATAACCTTGGGATTGTGTTGTAAGTACTTTTGGGGGTAGTGTCATAACTTTGAACTGTTGCTAAGTGAACTGTCATAACTCAAGGATTACCTGTAAATATCAAGTGATGCATAGATATGGGAAAGCAATGACAGTTTGCAAAAGTCAAGAATACAGTACAGAAGTATATTTAATAAAGCTGATGTAAATTAGATTTAGCCATATTTGCCCTTTGAGATGATAAATAACAGGTCTTAGTCTTTTCCTATTAGACAGACTTGAAGAATGTTATCATATGTCATCATAACACAGAATAATGCAGAATACAGTATAACTATTACTTCTCAATTTCAGTTAATTGATTAACTTTGAACACCACCCATCTCCCAGCAATTTAGAAGGTTTATTTCTGTTGCTGCAGATTAAATTTCCATTTTTGCAGCCATACTGTATTTGTGACTTAGTCCACTTTTAATCTAAGAGGCTTTGAAAAGAATTACTGATGAGCTAGGTAGATACCATTATATACTTATCCACCTATTCCCTGTTCTCTAAATGAAGAACTTTGTTTCCATTTAGTTTCATTCTGCTATCTCCAGCCCATTTCTTTAATCTATCAAGTTAGTTTTATTTTTGTCTTCCACAGTATTAACTATTCTATCCTATGTCAACATAAAATTCTGAAAAGCAAAAGGGTCAGAATGGAACCTTGTGGCATCCTATTTAATTCTCTCCAGTTTAATAAAGCACCTTTATTATATTCTGTTTTAAGTACAATTTATAAGTCATCTATGTAGACAATTATGTAATTCAACTGACTAATTGATTAACTAATCAATCAGAATACCATGGAATACTTTTTAAATACTTTGTTCAAATAAAGATACAAAGATACATTTAAAACATTCCTGAAGTTATTTAGGGGAAAAAATCCAATAAAAATTATAAAACAAATCTGGAAAGATATTTTTTTATAAATCCATGTTGTTAACATCATGTTATTTCCAAGATGCTTACAAATCAATAGAATAATGATTGGCAATAGAATTTCCCCATTGTCTGACTAGCTGATCTGCCTTCCTGGATCCCATCCCAATTATTGTAGGGACAATATTTGACTTCCTCCAATAATCTAGCATTTCATCACTTCTTCAAAATGACTATATATTTTGGAGTTTCCGGTGACATCACTGCAACATGGGCACTGGGGAATGAAGCTCCATTCCCGAAGCCCGATTTCTACCAGCTGGAAGGTCCAATAGGACTGAAAGTCACCCTATAGAGGTGACTGGCCAAAGGGTGAAACTTTGTAGATCACGGCCCAGTGGTAGCTGACCCGCTTGATCCAAAGGAGCCCTTGAGACTGGCAGGAAGCAGCTGATCATTGGAGACAAGAATACTAAAAAGAAGAAAGCAAAACAGCTGATCCAGGTGAGACTATTTTCCTTACCTCTCTACAAGCGAAAATACCAGTTCTGGGAAAAAGCACTCAAAAGCAAAAAATCCTATCCCTCTCTCCTGAACTATAAGCAGCGGTTTAAGCTTTGGGGAAATTAAAACTGACTTATAACAATATTGTTAAGATAATTGAGGCATAAAAGAAGGATAATTTGGGAAACTTTTGCATTTATAATTTTTTTTAATTCCTTGTTTGGATACTATCTGATTTTAACTTTTTAACTTTTTAAAAATATGGTGGGAATGAACATCTAATGACATCTAGTGGCAAAACAGAACTACATTTAACCTTGCTTTTTTGTTATCTTACTAAGTTGTTTTGATTGGAGTTTTATGACATCGAAGCTCATGAGTAGGTCGCTGGGCTGTAAGTTTTGTTTCTTTATGATCTCTATGAACTAGAAGCCAGTCCACAGCTGCATCATTAGCCACTTTAAACCCCTCCAATCCATACATGAAGCAAACTGACACCCACCATAAAGATGTGGCACGACAACGAACACGAAGCCAAACAACAGCAATGAAGCTCACCATCTCAAATCCCCCTGCAACTCAGACTAACCTGAGAACAACAAAGCCCCCACCCAAACAGAACACTCCCCCAGCCAATCAGAGCACAGTCAACCCCCCATCCAATCAGAGTACAGCCAAGCTCCTTAACCAATCAGAACACACCTCCACCCAATCAGAACACAGCCAAGCTCCCACCCAATCAGCTCAAACCCCACTGGCAGTTAAAAGGAAGAAACAGCTCCCAGAAGCACGAAGCTGAAGACACCAGCCTGAAGATGACGAATGTGACTTCGTCGAAACGTCGCCAAGACACTTCTAATTCTACGCGGGAGAAAACCCGAACAACTAAAGACCTACATATATATATATATATATATATATATATATATATATATATATATATCCTTTAAAATTCTAAAAATTGGAGGATGACTCCTGGGTAAATTCATGTTCGAAGGGTCACAAGCAGTGAGACCACCAGGAGATTAAAAAGTTACAAAAATTTATTGCTATTAAAACATTAAAACACCTAGCTTTCGCCGGCCTCCTGCCGGCT
>NW_015387921.1:11458-12617 GCF_001527695.2 Protobothrops mucrosquamatus | reverse complement strand
TAATAAAGGAGAAAGTGGACAACCTTGTCTAGTACCTTTTTGTATATCTATAAGCTCTGTCAGGTCTCCATTAATAATTATTTGAGCACCCTGTTTTTGATATATCGCCTTTATAGCTGTTTTAAATTGATCTCCAAAGTTCATATAATCCAACATTTTATTTAAAAACTGCCATTCCAATTTATCAAAGGCCTTCTCCACATCAAGAAAGATAAAAGCCGAAGATATTTGATTATTCTTATCCAAATATTCCAGTAGATTTACAATTTGCCTAATATTGTTCTTCATGTACCTTCCAGATATGAAACCAGTTTGGTCATCATGTATATAATGTTGCAATATCTGCATCAGTCTATTAGCCAGAATTTTTGCAAAAATTTTATAATCCACATTCAACAAAGAAATAGGTCTGTAGTCTTTAAGTTCCATAATTTCTTTATCATCCTTCGGTATCAAAGATATAAAAGCTCTTGTCCAAGACTGTGGTATTTGTTCTCCCAGCATAATTCTATTGAATAAAGTTTTTAAAGGTTGTAACATTACAGCTGACAATGACTTATAATAAATTGCTGTCAGACCATCTGTTCCAGGGGCTTTACCAGCTTTCAATTGTTTAATTGCTTTTAAGATTTCATCTGTAGTAATCTCTTCATTCATAAGTTTCTGTTGCTCCAGTGTAAGTTTATATATAGATGAAGATTGTAGATATTTATCAATATCTTCACTATTTATAGTCTCTGAAGAATATAAATGCGAGTAGAATTCAGTAAATGCCTTTTTAATCATTTCTTGTTGGTAAATCTCACGGTCCTTGACCAAAACTTTAGATATAAGTCTAGCTTTTTGTCTCTTGCGTATTTGGTAGGCCAACCATCTCCCCGGTTTATTTGCATTAGCAAATGTATTATGTTTAATATACTTCAAGTTGGTGGCCACCTGATCAGCAATTAATAAATTAATTTGATCTTTAAGCATTTTAATAGAGGTTTTTAAGTTAATATCTGTTGGTCGTTGCAATAATAATTTTTCTTTAGTCCCAATTTCTTTTTCCAAGTTTAATCTAGTCTGTATTTGCTTGCGTTTATATGCATTATTCATAGCAATTAATATTCCCCTTAGATAGGCCTTGCCAGCATCCCAAACAATATTTATGGGAGTC
>NW_015387921.1:8572-9939 GCF_001527695.2 Protobothrops mucrosquamatus | reverse complement strand
ATATATATATATATATATATATATATATATATATATATATATATATATATATATATATATATATATATAATATATAGAAAATATTAGAAAAAAAGATATTTATTCAAAAGCTATATGATAATTAATCACTTCATACTTTCTCTTCATATAATCTATCCATCTTCTCCACACCGAAATAAATTTTTCTTGAGATTGATGCTTCAAGTATGCGGAAATTTTTGCCATTTCTGCAAAATATGACATCTTCAATCTCCAATCATCCATAGTTGGTAATACCTCTTTCTTCCAGTTTTGAGCAATCAATAATCTTGCTGCTGTTATACAACACAACATCAAATTCATTTCTTTAGAATCCAAATTTTCCATAATACCCAATAAGAATAATTGCGGTGTAAATTTTATCTTTTTCTTAAAAATCTGTTGAATGTTCCACCAAATCTTAATCCAAAAGACCTTTACATCCCTACATGTCCACCAAATATGATAATAAGTTGCGTCTAAATTACCACATCTCCAACATATTGGCTGCAAATTTGAATACATGCAAGACAATTTTGGGGGATCTAGATGTCATCTATAAAACATTTTATAAAAAATTTCCCTTAAATTCTGTGCTTGGGTGAACTTGACATTTCTTACCCAAATTACCTCCCATGTATCTAACATAATTGGTTCTTGAATATTTTGTGCCCATTTAATCATACAATCTTTAACTAATTCTGTTTCCAAATCAAATTCTATGAAAACACTATACATTCTCCTAATATGAGCTCTACTTTGATCTTTAATCTGCTTTATCAAGTTCACATCTTCCAAGGTTAAACCAAGCTTTTGGTCTATACGCCACCTCTCCACCAACTGACCATATAAAAACCAGGACTGGAGAATATTATCTTGTTTCAAATCATCCAATAACTTAAATTGCCAGTCCTGCCCTCTTGCTATAAGCAAATCCTTTTAAACACTCCCTTTCAGTTTAACTCCCCTTGTAATTCCTTGTATTGCATGTTCCGGAATAGCCCAAATTGGAATTTTAACATTTAATTTAAAATAATACTTTTTCCAAACTCTCAAAAGTGCACTTCTTATAATATGAGACTTAAAAACTTGATCAACCTTCTTATCAAAAAATAAATAAGCATGCCATCCATAAAATAAATCCCAACTCTCAAGAATCAGTATGTCTCTATTAGTTAAATTAATCCAGTCACCAATCCAAGTTAGAACCACCGCATCATAATATAATTTTAAATTTGGGGCTTTAAGTCCCCCTCTTTCCCGTGCATCTTGCATAATTTTAAATTTAACCCTCGGCTTTTCCCCCTGCCAAATAAATCTATTAATACCTCTTTGCCATTCATCCAAAT
>NW_015387921.1:0-6524 GCF_001527695.2 Protobothrops mucrosquamatus | reverse complement strand
TTTTGATCTTTTAACGTAATATGCGTTTCTTGCAAACATATAATATCATTTTTATGTTGTTTCAAATAATGAAATATTTTCTTCCTTTTTTGTGGTGAGTTCAAGCCATTAACATTCAATGTCATCAACTTAGCCATCTTTTGGCTTTTGAAGCTTCTGGAGCATTCCTTGTATATCTGAAACAACAGATCTCTTCGATTTTGCCCCTCCCACTGGAGGGGCAAGATCGAAGAGATATAAGATATAAGAAATATATAGATATTTTATTGGATTTTAACTATAACAATATCCAGTGCCTGGTGTACAGCATGTTGTCTTGGTTTACATTTTAACAAGAAAAAAAGGACAGTAATAATTAATTAACAGTCAATAATGATTAAATTTGAAAATTCCATAATATATTAATTAATAATGCATTTCTTTGATCTTCCCTTCTCCCATTTGTATTTTCCTTCTTCAACCTTAGCCAAAATATAATTCTTAATATTTTCAATATATAAATGACTAGGTATATGCATTTTTTATATTTATACAAATAATAATAATAATCTCTCTATATAACATTTTTTCAGCTTATATTATTCTCATAACCATCATCTCATTAGTTCAGCATGCATCCTATTTTTATAATTTTTGTTCGCTTAGATTCCCTTATATTCAATCCAATTCTTATCAGTCATAATTTCTTCATATTAGTCATCTAACTGTCTAAATTTTCCCATTTAGGTACACCATCCCAATATTTTATGTCATGCATTATAAAAATACTATACTTTTTATCTGTCTTACAGTATCTAGATATAACATCCTTTTTAATCAATTTATATTTTACTTATATACTAATAAAAGTTACATCAACCTACTATTTTAACATTTAATATATTATAAAACATAATATATTACCGTACTTAAATCTCATTATCCTTCTTGTTATAAGCCCCCTTTACATTTGAAATTCTTTGTTCTTTTAGTCATATTCAAACAAATGTTTATTCACATAATAGTCCATCTGGTAGGGCGAGTCAAATCTCTTGTAACTGTCTCTGATCTTCTTCTTTTGCCAAGTAATTTTAAACCCTTCCTGCAAATTCTCCTCTAAAAGATTAGCCAAAAAGCCAAGGTTCTTCTTTTCCATAAACAGTTCTTAGGTTTAAGCAACAGTCCAGGTGTTTTTTTCTTCTTTCAAACACTTTTTAATCTTATAGCTGGCTCTTCTTTTGTTCCCAAGGTATCTTCAAGGTATTTGCAATTCAAAGGAACAACTTTTTCTTTGTTTCTGGGCATTCTGCCAATTTCTGAGTCCTTATTATTAGTGCTCTGTTCTCTGATTCTCCACTAGATGTCGGCAGTTATTTCTTTTTTCAGTTTTTCTTTCAATCAAAAAGTTATTTTTACTATATATTTTTATAATTCCATTAGAAATTTTTTAGGGTGTAATCTTGACAGTTTTTTTAGTTCCTAGATTTGTCCAAGACTGAAATATTTTAAATCAAATTTTAGTATATCTCTTTCCACCTTTTATGTTAATTCACCGCTTCCATCTGTAAGGGAATGGGGATATAGTCCCCTCCCTTCACTTCTGGAGGTTTTCTTGCTTTGGGGATCTTTTCAAGGATTTAAATAGTAGATAGAAGAAAGAAGATCAGTACTCTCACCAATTCCAAGAACGCTGTTCACTGATGTTTAGGTTTGTGCTCTGGGACTTCGGCGGCAAGCAGCTTGGACTAGACGCTGATCTCATGCTAGCCTTTCTCCTGTCGGGTTTGGAGGGCTTTTCCCGAATGAAATAAAGCGATTGCCATCACTTCGTGATCTATGGAGCACCCCTTCTTCACAGTCACCTCTCCGGGGAACTTCGGATACATCTAGGGTCCCCCAAGCAGGAGGAAACTAGATCAGCACTCGTGTGGCCATGGGCTGCAGGTGCAAATCCAGAAGTCTGGGTTCTGTTCTTTTCTTATCTACTTAGATTTTATGTGCCTCCTGTCATGGTTCCGATAGATGAAACCATTTAAAGAACTTCAAGGCAAGAATTCTTCCTTAAAGAACATTTTATTAGGAAACAAAGTATCTGCATTTACATAGTTGAACCCAAAACTGAGATTCCCTCCCCCCCAGATACAAAGTAACAAGTTACAATTCCCACCCCACACATGCTGTCCTAAATCACATTCCCCAAAAAGCCGTGGGTTTTTCTCACCAGCCTTTCAGCCCACCAAAACCTTATCAGACTATGTCCTTGAGTTCCCACACTTCTACATTGTTATGGCTAGCTAAACCCTCAAGCATTTACCCCATCCCCCTTCTACATCTGAACTCTAAAAGAATAGAAAAGGCACGTTAGAAGCAAAAGTAAAAATGGCTGCTGATTCTCAGTTGTCTGAGCGACAACATCCATTGTCACAGTGTTGACACCTCCCTAGCCTCGTCTAAAGTCTTTCTCACAACTGGCCTGGTGTTTTGGGGTTGCTTGATCCATTCCTTCAAGGAGGGGATGATCGGATCATTGAAAAGTAGCTCAGGCATCAAGTTGGAACTTTGTTCTGTCGCAACTTGGAATGGAGTTTAACCAGTGGTGGAGTGCACAGTGTTATTATAGGTGACTTCTGCAAATGGAAGGAGGTCAGTCCAGTTGTCTTGCTGGTAATTTATAAAGCACCTCAAATACTGCTCCAATACTGAGTTTGAACATTCTGTCCCACCATTCGTTTGCAGATGATGACTAGTTGACAGTTTTTATGTGGTCCCCAAAAGTTCCAAAAAAGCTTTCCAAACCTCTGAAGTGAATTGCACCCCGCTATCTGATATGATTCATTGTGGGGGCCCATGTAGTCTATATATGTGCTGCACGAATAACTTTGCTAGTGTTTTGGCTGTGGGAATTTTCTGGCATGGAATAAAATGTACTTGTTTTGAAAATAAATCTGTCATGATCCAAATAACCGTATTTTCCCCACTTTCTGGCAACTCCACAATAAAATCCATAGAGATCTCCCTCCATGGCACTGAAGGGGTGGCCACCATCTGCAATAACCCTGGGGTCTACCCTTGTCTCTGTTTGGCTGCTGTGCAGATGGGGCAACTAGCTACATAGCTTTCAATGTCTTTTTTTATTGAAGGGCACCAAAACTGCCGCTTCACTAAGTGGAGGGTTTTCACAAACCCAAAGTGTCCCGCTGACTTGGAGTCCATGGCACAGTCACATGAAGGTTAGTCTCTGGGTTTTTGGGATGTAAAGTTTTTTTCCCCCCCACCCATGTAGTCCATCATTCATTGTGTACAAGTTCTTATGGCTTGAGGACCACTCACCTTTTCTAATGCTTGCCTAAATTCCACCTCTGCCTGGCTTACTGATGGTTCGGGGTTTTTTGCTTGCACTCTAGTAATGACTGGTGCTGCTAACTGCTTTGATGGCATGAGTTATCTCAGTTTTTGTGCTATTGTATTGTGGTAACCATGACAGTGCGTCTGCTAGGAAACTCTTTCCCCCTGGCAAATGCTTAATGGTGAAATTGAACCAATGAAAATGTTGGGACCATCTCGCTTGTTTAGGGGTTAGTTTCTTTGGTGTTTTTAAAGCTTCTAGGTTTTTATGGTCAGTCCATACTTGGAAAGGGATTTTGTTTCCTTCCAGGAAGTGTCGCCAAGTTAGCAGAGCCCATCGGACTGGATAAGCTTCCTTTTCCCATACCACCCATTTTTGTTCCATTTCTGTAAGTTTCCTTGATGTGTACGCACAATTTCCCTTCATTATTGTCCTGAAGCAACAGTGCCCCCACTGCTACATCACTGGCATCCACCTGAATAATGAAAGGATTTTCTGGGTCCGGGTGTTTTAGAACTGGTTCCACTGAAAATAGTCTTTTTAACTTCTCAAAAGCAGTTTGACATTCCACAGTCCATTTTAAAGGTTGACTGGGCTTCAGCTTCCCCTCCCCTTTAGTTTTCAGCAGATTTGTGATGGGCAATGAAATTTGCGCAAAAAAAGGGGATGAATTTGCGGTAAAAATTTGCAAACCTAAGGAAGCTTTGCAGCTGTCTCCGGATGCAGGGCGGAGCCCTCTCTAATACCACCCAGACCTTTTCGGGGTCCATCTATATGCTGTTTGAAGAAATGCGATATCCCAGGTAATCAATTCTGTCTTTGTGGAATTCACACTTAGATAGTTTGGCATACAAGTGGGCTGCCTGTAACATATTTAGCACCACTGTGACCAATTTGACATGTTCCTCTTTAGTCTCTGTGAATATCAGAATATCGTTCAAGTAGACAAGCACCCCCTTGTAAAGATGCTCCTGGGACACTTTGTTTATTAGTTGCATGAACACTGCGGGTGCCCCTTGTAGTCCAAATGGCAGGACTCTAAATTGAAAACAGCCTAAGGGGCAATTCAATGCCGTTTTCCACTCATCTCCCTCCTTAATTCTGACTTGGTAATAAGCCTCCCTCAAGTCCGGTTTTGAGAAGATCTTTTCTTTGGCCAAATGTGCCAACATGTCTTTCCTCAAAGGAAGCGAGTAGAGGTTACTCTCACTCACTGCATTGAGAGATCTATAATCCACACAGAGACAAAGCGGCCCATCTTCCTTTTCACAAAATAGCACAGGGGCTGCCGTTTTTGGTTTTGCGGGTTGGATAAACCCCCTTGCCAAATTCTTTTCTATGAATTTTTGTAATTCCTCCAGCTCCCAAGGGATCATGGAATACAGTTTTGATTTAGGTAGTTTCGCTCCCGGCAATATTTCAATAGCATAGTCTATGGGCCGGTGGGGGGGGGGGAATTCGTCAGACTTCTCTTCACTGAACACTTCAGCTAAATCCCGATACTCTTCTGGTATGCCTTCCAATTCCCCATCACTCACCACTGCCGCACTTTCCAGGCCTTTAGCCATCCCTTTTTTCTGAGCTGCTCCCTTTTCAATGAGGTTCCCTTTCAGGAACCTTAACTCTCCAGTACTCCAATCTACTCTCAGGTTCCATTTTGTTAGCCAAGCCATGCCTAGTATAAGTGGGCACTCCATTCCAGGAGTCACCATGAATGTTAGAGTCTCTACGTGGTTCCCTATAGTGAGCTGGACAGGCTGCGTGGTGAGGGTGGCAGGGATCCCCCCTACGATGGACCCAACTAACTGACTGAACAAAATTGGCTTCTTCAGCCTCCTCACCAGGATTCCTAGATTCCCCACCAGGATTGGGTTTATGAGGCAGCAAGTGCAGCCGGAGTCTATCAGGGCTCTTAATGCAACCTTTTCCAGCATCCCTGGACTAAACAGTTCTACGGTTCTGGTAAGGGGCACGATGGGTCCACTTGCCAGGAGTTCATCCTCCGAGCTGTCCTCCAAGGACTCTGGAGGCTCCCCAGTCTGGGTTGGAGTTCCTCCCACATACTTTGATGGGGTTAGGACCTCGACAACCTCCATGCTTTTTATGGCTGTTTCTTTCAGCTTCAGCAGGGTTTTCCCAGGCTTCCCCCCTGCAACTTGGTCAGGTTTCTGCACTGGAGTCTCTGAGCAGCATTCAGCTGCAGGGGGTGCTTCTTTCCTGCATTTAAAAAAACCTGATGACCTCAGAGTGGTGGAGTTTACTTCAGTGGCTCCTGGGCTCCCTTCACCAGAGATCGTCCCCAGGTGTCGTTGTCTCCAGGCCTGATCAATTTTAGCTTCTTTGGATAAGATGTAGCTGTCATGGAGCCGATCAGGATCTCCCCAGGGGATGCAGGCATAGTACAGGTCATCATTCAGTCCGTCTTTAAAGTGACCCACAAGGACTTCTTCCAGCCAGTTGAGCTGGCTGGCCAGAGCTCAGAATTCCTCCTTGTATTCTGCTACAAGGTGAGGCCCCTGCCTCAGTTTTTATGCATTCTCTGGCCTTCCAATCAGCTAAGGGGTCTTCAAATATCCTTCTCAGGGCTGCCATGAAATGGTTGAAGTTCTGTAGTTCTGGGGCATCTGCATCATGCAGGGTCACCATACACTCAGCCGCCACCACCTCTAGTGTCATGGTCATGATCCTCACCCATCCATGGGGATGTCTCGGCTCAGGATGTGAGCTAGGAAGAAGCCCAGTTTTTGTGGTTTCCTGTTGTACTTTACCCCCAGTTGTGGGAATTTCCAGCTAGCTCGGTGATCTCTCCTTTGCCAGGGTCAGTGTCCATCTCCATCAGCTGGTGCAATTGGGGTGGGAGTGGCGGTGGCTGCTGTTGTGGTTGCACTCTCTGAATCACTGGTGGAAGGACCTGGGTTTGCGGTTTTGGTTTCCGCATTGCCTTCTCCTGTAATTATCCCAGACTCCCAAAAGATTCTTATATCAAAAATTACAAAACATCTATTTGATTCAAAACCTTGCCTTCCTGATAGATTCTGTCTCATGCTGTAGAGCCTGTATTCTGCCTCCCCCCCCAGATGCAAAGTTCACAGCCTGTTGTTACATTCCTCTGTTTGATCCTGGCTTTAGTGATAACATTTCTCAGCCTGCTTCATTTACAAATAGCATCCTGCATTCCCTGCTTGATAAACCTCTTCCT
>NW_015387920.1:207215-233262 GCF_001527695.2 Protobothrops mucrosquamatus | reverse complement strand
AGAGCAGCAGAGCAATGCTTTGGTCACCTATTTTGGGGGGGTGGTAATTTGGATTATTTAATCATTTTACCATATCATTGATATAAAAAGTAAAAAGCAAGAGGGCCAAAATGCACCCCTGTTTAACCCCCTTTTGAGTTTCAACTGACCTCGAGAGAGACCCTTGCATATTACACCTCACCTTGAGGCATGATTTGGTATGTAAGGCATGTAACAGATGGAGAAGTCTGTGATCAATTGAGGCAGCTTCCAGCTTCTCCCAAAGTTTAGTCCTTGTAACCGTGTCAAAAGCTGCCTTAAGATCTATAAAAAAATATAGACCTGTATCATTATATATCATATAATGATACAGGTCTATCTGATGCATATTTTTCAATCAAATGATGAAGAACTAAGCACTGGTCTATGGTGCCTTTCCCCTCTCTGAACCCGGCTTGTTCTTCAGCAATCAAGTTCTCAAGGTCCAGCCACTCCTTTAATTTATCTTGAAGGTGTTTGGCATTAGAGTTTGCTGATTATGTTTAACAGACTTATTGGTCTGTAGTTGGCAGGGTTGTCTCTCTTTCCCTTTTGATAAATTGGGACCACAATTGCCAAGCCCCAATCCTCTGGGACATGGCCGGTGGAGTCAATATACTGTAGGTGAATAGCGCTGTCCACCACTCCATATTATTCTTTAATAATTCGGCCGAAATGAAGTCAGCTCCTGGAGCCTTCCCAATCCTGAGTTGGCCAATGAGGGATTTGATTTCAGACTCTGAAACTGGAGGGCACTCAGGTAAATCCTTCATAATAGACCTTGTACTCTCGCTGGAGGGGTCCTCATACATTCTCCGGAAATGGAGTTCCCAGGTTATAGGAGATATATGACAGTCTAATGGGGTATAGATTCTTTCAGAGTGGCAAGCTATTAGATGCCAAAATAAAGAAGAGTTCTTTTGCTTTGCTGCCTGTTCCTAGGAAGACCTTGTGTCTTGTCTCTTCTTGAATGCAATCAATTGCTTGAATTGTTTTTTAAGTGTAAGTAACTGATTAAGAATTGCTTTATTGCCATATCCATTCTCGCTTTTGTACTCCTTGTATGCCAAGTTAAGGGCTTTCTTGGCTTCTACGCAGTCCTTATCAAACCTCTTACCTGAGAAATTTTGGCCATGTACTAATAATGGTTGTAAACTAAACTTTTATATAGTTCTAGTAAATCTTGAGTCAGGTTGGCTGATATAAAGGCTGTGCGGAGCTTTTGAAAATTATCCTCTATTAGGGCTCTCCTTACCTTCTGATCAAGTTGTTGGGTCCATTTGGTTCGGCATCTTGTTAGGCCGGCTGTAGAAATTGCAGGGATAAAATGGTCCATGGAGGGTATCTGCCTGATAAATGGCTTCATTTATATACACAGAGGAAGATGATCACTTTCTAAGTAAGGCAGAACTTCAAAATTTTCAATATGATGTACTAAGTCCATAGAAGTTAAGATGTAGTCAATGGTGCTAGTTTTGGACCCTGCTATGAATGTAAACTCGCCAGGATAGCCACCAGGCCATGAGCCATTTGATAGGAAGAAGTTGAATTTATTTGCCAGCTTGGCAAGACAGAGGCCAGCATAGTTAGCTCTAATGTCTTTAGAGAGTCATATGAGGGGGGCGTTGGTTTGTATAGGGACCTCCGATGGTGGGTATTGATGATGTTTCATAAATAATGTATAATCATCTGGTCCCAATCTGGCATTAAAGTCTCCCCCTAGTACAGTGGTGGCGAACCTATGGCACGGGTGCCAGAGGCGGCACTCAGAGCCCTCTCTGTGGGCATGCGTGCCATCGCCCCAGTCCTAGGCCTTCAGCTGGGTTTTCACTTTAGGCCTTCGCCGCCGTGTACAAAAAAAAAAGGTTCAATCAATCAGTCAATTTCAACTTCTCGCGGGTAAAAAAAAGATCTTGCAAAGTTGGAATTGACTGATTGAACTTTTTAGTCCCACCCAGTCTGCTATTACTACCTCAGCCACGCCCACCCAATGGGCCACACCCACCCGGCACCCAACGATGCATAAGTGGGTTTTGGGTTGCAGTTTGGGCACTCAGTCTCTAAAAGGTTCGCCATCACTGCCCTAGTAGGACCCTGGCATTTGAGTGTTCCATGAGTTGATTATTAACATAGTGTTCCAACTCCTGCCATACAGCAGTGGTTTCAGCTTTTCTTAGTGAAGGAGGGAGATAAACATTAATTATCAAAAGCAGGATTGAGTCCCACTTGAGGAGAAGTGCCATAGCTGAATGGTTTAAAGGGGTAATAAGTGTGGACTCTGCTCTCAAATTGGTAGAAATAATTATACCCAGCCCTCCTTTCAGTCTCCCTGGGCCTCTGCCTGGCCTTGCTCCCAGCTTATATGCATGAAAGCCATTAAGCAGGAGATCATCAGTAGTCCAAGTCTCTTGTACCAATATAATATCCTTACCTTTCAGAGGATCAGAGTGGTTAAGGCCTCTGAAACGATACCACCCAGCTATGTTCCATGACATGATGTTTAAAGTGTTTTTCTTGCACTGGCCTTCATATAGTCAATTCAAGTTCTCCATAGGGGCACTTATTGGAGGATTGTTATGATAATTGTTATTTGATGTGTTAGCTTGAGTAGTTATTTTCAATGCTTCTTTTAAATCATCCAGTCTCTGTATATAATTAGCTTGCTCAGGATCTGGCAATATATCGTTAAAGTCTATCAATATTTCTTCTGGCACGCCCTCAGCAGAATCAGTGACTATGGGTAACTCTGTTTGTGGATCACTTCTCTGTTTTCTCAAGGTTGATTCAACTGCCCATGTTTCAAACTTATCAGTATGAGGTCTGTTGCCACTTGGATTTAAAGCAATTGTTCCCTTATGGAGAGACTGAACCAGGAGTGGGCACAGGTTCCCTGAGTGGAAAACACGTATTGGAAATATTGAAAAAGTGCTCAGGAAGTGCTTCATTCTAAGAAGCATTGAGGGAATTATGGAATGCTTGAAGGATAGCAAAATCTGCATATATTGCTTTCTTGCGGGCAGCCAGTCTGCATGTAATAAATCAATCTGCATGTACTCGCATCGGAGCAGCTGGCTCAGAGACTGCCTAACAACTTTTCTATCACTCCAATGTCCTCTATTCCATCTGTTGGCATAGTTTTGCAAGGTAACCTGGTTTGTCTGTAAACTGAGGTTATAATGGTCACCTCTAGAACTATCTGACTGAGTATTGTTTTCCTTGTGAATATTCTTTCCTCTCTCATTTATAGAAGGGAGGGGCCTATTCTAGATTCCATTTCTCCATTAGCCATCCCACATTTATCATTATGTGTTCTCCTGGATCCTTCTGCAATGTTTATTTGACTGCTGATAAACTTTGCAAAAGACTCTTTCAAGCAGTCAACAATTATTTGTGACAATTGATAAATGTTCATAGATTGAATTTACAGTTTGAGCTGTGAGAAAACATTGTCTGGAAAGTAGATCTGTTTCATTCTCCCTTACTGTGTTTGTTACTATCCCATCCTGTGCAGGAAAAGGGGCTGAGGAATTCCAGGGAGGGGTAATTGTTGGGTATTTGGTGTGATTTTCCCTAACCTCACCTAATGCTTTTGGATGTTGCTTCTATTTACCTGTTCTGTTTTGTAAACCTGTTGCTTCTGTTGAATGGGAAAAGTTTCAAAGTTTCAAGTTTTGATATATTTTGATAAAAAGAAGACAAGGGATCAGGTATTGCAGCTGCATTTCAGTTCAAGATTGAAAATGGATAATACAGATATATTTGTTTTTAAAAACTAGCGTATTCCTCATAACAGCTCTGCAAGTATGGATTAGGCTCCAAGAATGGACTGAATCATCCTGAAAAGGGCTGCTAATCATATACTTGCAGATATAATAAGTGGATGAATATCTATATATCTACTGTACATATTCAAAACAAGCAAATGAACGTGAACACCAGGGAAAATCTTAAACTATAAAAGTTTAATACAATCACCAAGCTTTCGTCGGCAAACTGCCGACATCGTCAGGGCTTAAAATGCTAGTCAATAGGAGAGTCCTTTTATAGGCTGATCAAGGTCTGCACCCGGCTCCTGGACCTCGTCATCGGACCTGATTGAATAAGCTGTGTTCCGGCCGTAGCTCTTGCATTAGCGGTTGCTCTTTCCCTGTCTCTCTTGTCTGTGCGTGTGACATTGCACATCCTCCCTTCGCTGAGTTTAGGGTCGGGCGGGGTATTTCCCCCCTTTTTTGATTGACCATATCTCTCGTATCTTTCAATTGTGTATTCCTGTCATCTCCTCCCTTGCCCCACTCAGGTTATCTAGGTGCAGTGCGTTCTCCCCCTCCCTCCTTCTCCTCACAAATCCTACCCACATTCCCATTGCTGTCATCCATCCCCTGGGGCTACATATCTATACCTCTCTCTCTCTCTCTCTCTCTCTCTCTCTCTCTCTCTCTCTCTCTCTCTCTCTCTCTCTCTCTCTCTCTCTCTCTCTCTCTCTCTCTCTCTCTTCCAAATAAAGATTTAAACTTTTGTCTAGTCAGGTTCACTTTTTAGTGTCCTCCAGTGGCACTTGGCATCTTTTCTTGTTTTTTCATCGGTCAGAGTTCCTCTGTAAACCAAGAGAACACAGTGTACTTGTACTTTTTACTTTTGATAATAAATGTGGTGGTAAAAATCACACACCGTCCCCCAATACATATGTGTGCTGCATTCACTACCAATCTATGAAGCCTTATATGGTAATGTAAGAACTTGGTGAACCAGGTTTAGGCCACAATATTAATTTCATTTGTTAAAATGGTAAAATACAAAAAAAGGCCTGCCTTAAATAGTAATTGTATTTACTATTAAAATTCAAAAAATGAGCCTAAGAGTGTTTAAGACAAAAAAAGAAGGGGGATGATGGAAGAGGTGTCAAGAAAATGAAAATAAATGTGGCTTTATTACAAACTCACTCTTACATTTGCAAATCAAGTTTCTATACTCCGAAACTCTAGTGTAAGCTGCAGAAAAATGTGAAAAGACTAGGAATATGTTTAGAGTCTGTTTACAAAGGTACATATTTTTTCCAGGAGATTACCTACAGTATACTTGTACTGGTAATCTAATTTCTATTGTGTTAGTACTGATACTTTAAATTATTTAACAAGATACATTGTTAGGAGGGTATTCACAGAGTTAGACCCATAGTCCTATAAATATTTTGTCCTGCTGGATGGGAAAAAAAAGGGTGCTTTCAGTAGGTTCATTCTGTTAACAGGTATTCTTTTAAATGGATTCTACTGTAATAAGATACAAGATTTGGGTAATGAGATGAAAAATTGCTAACTACACATTAGGTGATTACAGTGTTTTTTTTTTTGTTTTTTTTTTCCAATATAAAATTTTATTGTTTTTATCATAAAAAAAAAAAAAGAAATACATCACAGATATTACACAATGTTATATCCCATCCCCCCACCCCCCGGACTTCCCAAACCAAACCTAGGCTAATATTCAAATACAAGTAAACAAATATTAATATCTCTAACTCCAAAGTCTAAACTTAAACAATCCATCTCCTCCGTATTAATNAAAAGGAAGATTATTATAAATATAATAATGTTGTAATAATTGAAAACAATTGAAGGATAATTAAGTAATTGAAGTTGTAAACCTTATTAAGGGTTCCAAATGATTTTTTTATAGGTGTAGCTATATGAAATGACAGAATTAACTTGTTAACTTTACGGAAGATGGGAATTTTTTTTTCTTTTCTTTTTTTTGTATAAGTGATTACAGTGTTTTTGTCCAAATAAATTTTGTCAGACAATAATAAATCTAAAGAATAGATGTCTAGTCTACATTTTTACAGACATAAGCAGAAGATTATTTTTGTGAAACTGTTTTTCAGTTGGCTTCTTGGCTACCAGTGTTGGGAAAAATAGACAAAAGCTATTTTTAATGACCTAAGAATATATAGAAACAATAGGATGAAAGGGAAATAAAAATTCCAAAAGCATAGAGTATGTATCTGTTCTGAACTCTTTTACAATTATGCTCACAATCAGTACTTTCATATGTCACAAGAGAAACAATTTCATTCAACCTCAACTATGTGGCTTCTGTACAGATTTAGGAAGAAATGCCACTGACTATTCTGAGATTAACTCGAGTATACCGGAACTGAGCAATTTACAGAAAATGCAAGATCACTTAATCAGGTCCCTGCAGAACATCTCCTCACCATTTCTTTTCTGCCATCTGGAATGACCTGCCATTGAAGGGGGTTCCTAAAGACTGGTTTTTACTACACAGCACCCCATTCCCCAAAGCTAAACCAAATTTTAAGAATCAATTTGACAAGTGGGAAAAAAAGATACTTTAAGGCAGTGATGGCGAACCTTTTAGAGACCGAGTGCCCAAACCGCAACCCAAAACCCACTTATTTTTGCAAAGTGCCAGGGCCACATCAGCATTGTGCTGCCCTCAGGGGGGTGGGGGTGGGCGTGGCCCACTGGGTGGATGTGGCCGCGGGCATGGCCAGGGTGAGCGTGGCCACCTTGATGTTGCTCATGGGGGGATGCCTGTAGGGGCTGGGCAGGATTGGGGGAGATCCAGGGGGTCTCTGGTGGGTGGGGCGGTAGGCAGGAGACTCGTCCTGCAGGGTGAGGCAGGGGGTAGGGCGGGTGTGCCATTGCTGCAGGGCAAGGCAAGGCAGGGGCGGCTGTTGCCTGACACCATCAGCCCCTACACACAGAGGCCAGCGAGCACATGGTCTACCACCTCTACTCAAGCTTGCTAGCCAGCTGCTTCACCTCCTTTGTGCTGGGTGTGGCTGCTGCTCCGGGCAGCAGCAGTGGCCTAATGGACCTGCGCGAGCTGGCGGCGGCGGCAGGGGTGCCCACAGAGAGGGCTCTGAGTGCCGCCTCTGGCACGTATGCCATAGGTTCGCCATCACTGTTTTAAGGTATCTCCACTTTGCCAACCTTTGGACATTTTGAACAGTGGCTACCATCCATGCCAATGAGAATTCCAGGGCTTGAAATCCCAACGTATCTGATGAGCTTCAGATTGATTGAGACTATGTCAAAGCAATACTTCCAGTTCCTAAATTGTTTCAGATGATTAGAAGATAGCATAGCCAATGATATCTATAACTTTCATTTATTCAGTAGCAAGTATGATGGCACTGTATGAATATTTAGAAATACATTTACTGCATGTTCCATTGCACAGACTCCTTTAATATATCATAGTCATATGAACAGTTAAATCTGAGGATAAATGAATTCTTTAGTCAAGATTACTAAAGCTTTGCCAGTAACTTTAAGGAACAATGGTGTGCCTTCATCCAGCACAAAGCTTTATTGTAGAATAGTGATGATCAAATGAAGCAGTCTTCAGAGGATAGAATGAATTCTTATAAGTGCCCTTTTTGAATAATGGAGTGTACAATGAGCAGATTGCCCATATATTAGGGGAAAATTATTCACATAACCATATATAATTTGTTTTATATATGAACCTGGATGTCTACCTAAGGAAATAACAATTACTTTACACAAACTCATCATTAGTTAGCCAACTTGTTGGATGATAACGATAGCATTTTATGTCAACTTGACTATCAACAACAGTAATAAAACCAAGCTCCACCCATGTAGCCAAATTTACCATAATAAGCAAGTTGCTGTAATATTCTTATATTTTGTTATTTGGTTTATATGGATGGAAATCATGCTGCCACTGATGAGGAAGACATTCAGTCAACCCATTAGATCTGTCTCATTATCTTACGTACATTATTTTGAGACTGGACAGACATTTCAGACAGAAATGTATACAGTGGTATTAAATAACCTTACACTCAGGCTGTTTCTTCAAGGGTAAATAAACCATTTTAGTAGCTGATATTATTTCGTGCAAAAAAGTATGTGTCGTAGCAAAGGCATTGCTGAAAACAGAAAGGGAAGGCTTGAAATTGAAAGTTTAAACAACATGGAAAAATATGAACATTATTTTAAATCTTTAGAAAGAAGTATTGTTCAGATTTATTTCTAGCCATGTCACCTCAATCAGAAACAAATGACTAAGTGTGTCCATGCATCCACATAATAGCATATCCTACTAAATGAAAAGCAAGAATACAGGCCTTAAGAGATCACATAAAATGTGATATTACAGAATATTAAGTTCTCTGCAAATAATTCCTAACATATGAACAAAATTAAATTAGGCAGTCTGAAGCTGCAAGCTGGGAAACATTAATTCCTCTCCCTAATGTCTCCTTAATATATGCTTCCAATACATGATGGGGATTTATTTTTAAATAATGTTATTGCATTACCAGCTGACCTTCATGTCTGCTTCAATTTGCATACAGAATGAAAGTACCAGAAAGGCATTTTCTTTCCTGTGTCCAAGGAAAAGTCCTTGAAGAGTGTGCCTGAAAAGCCAGTTTTTGGATTTCTACTTAAGGCAATAAATATGAGAGCTGATTCACATCCATTTGTAAATAATGTTTTCAAACTTGGCAACTTTTAAGATTTGTGGAATTCAACTTTCAGAATTCCTGAGTCATCCTGTTGCCTGGGAAATCTGGGAGTTGAAGTTCATTACTCTTAAAGCTGTCAAGTTTGAAAATAATGATTTAAATTGTTTATTTTAAGGCAGAAATGTGGAGCTCCCAATTATCTTCCAAAGACTCATAAGAGAGATTCTAGTTTAGCATTATTTGGAAAGAGAGCTGACAGTATAATACCACACCAATATTTTTCCCTTCAGTCAGGTTTTCTGGTTTTGTTTCCTCTTAGGATTCTTCAGATTTCTCTAGCAGGGGTGTCAAACTGCCGGCCCGTGGGCCGGACACGTCACGTGGAAGCCGTGTCCACTCCATTGCCGGCAATGGCAAAACCGGCCTGATACGTTGCGCGACGTCACATGACGTCGTGAGTTTGACATGCCTGCTTCTACAGCATTTCTTTGCTCATGTTGATTTTTGCATAAATGGATAGAGACAATATAATACGACTGCATTTATTTTCTTCATTGCATTTGGACAGTTAATTAAACAGTTTTAGACATAAGGTGGTAATTGTGTTAATTACTTTGTTCTTTGGTGTCCAGTTCCATTATGAACAATTCTACTTTGGTGGTGCATGAACACCTTTTGATTCCTCTTTGACTGTCTTTGATTGCCTCCTTTTCATATTTCTTTGGACCACAATAATGTTTTTTTCTTTCCAAACTTCAAAAACTGCTTAAGTTATTGAATCAAGAAGCAATTAAGGGTTATGCCTATAAACAAACCTTTCAGTGGAATGTCTTGTTTGGGTCAAGGATTATATTCATTTTGCAATTGAATGAGTCATTTGAAAAAAAAAGGTAAAATTATAAAGCAAAAACAGATCAATTCCAAAGTAAAGTTTAAAATTATATTAATTTCATTCATAAACAAATATTATTTTGAATACTTTCCATTTGTCAGATTTTTTCAGGTTGTCTGCCCTTGTTCATAATTTTAGCAATAAGATAGTCTTTTACTTTCAATAATTCCAAAAATAGTCCATTCATGATTAATGGGGTGTTGTTGTTGTTGTTTGCATTAACGACATTTCATCACAAAAAAAGATTTATGGTATGGTTTATTTCTGATGTGTCATGAAAATTATGAGCAAACACTTTCAGAAATATTCTAAAACCAGATATTTTCCTTAGTGCATTCTATACATTTTAGCTAATGTTTTCTTTGGTCTATTTTAATCCCACGTCTTTTTTAGAATTACATTTGACAAAATGTAATTAGTTTACACTAATAAACCTGGCCATGGCTTATTTATATGATTCCTCTTCAAAAAGTTTCCAAAGCAAAAGATCCATCTTCATTTCTTCTATCCGATACACATACAGACACACACACACAAATAATACTAAATGAATATATACTGTCCCTTATTAAACTGAAGAATGATTTTTTTCAGTGTTCAAATTTTATAGCTGGGTTAACATCCAAATGATCAAATTCAGACAAAAAAAACCCTTCAGTTCTTTCTTTCTAAGATTATTATTTTCTTTACATCAACAGTCAACTAAACAGTTGTTCATTTATTTATTTGGTAATTATTCAAATTTATATATCTGCCCATCTGAGGAGAAGTAACTCTGGGTGGCATGCCATAGTTAATTTGAAACAGTACATATATAAAAATAGATCTTTAAAAACATAAAAATCATCATGAGAAATTCATATAATTCAAATTAAAAATATATACAAACTCCAAGCAGAAAGAGTGAATATATCCCTTACTGGAGCCATTTAAACCTGTCTCCGGTTTCTTGGGATCACCAAGACTGATGTCAAAACCAGGTGTTGAGGGACCTCCAGAACATCAAAGGGAATGGAGCTAAACTAATGTCCAGGTGGAGAATGTTCCATAAGGCCTCTGCCACAGCAGAGCAGGCCCACTACCTGGAACCTGCCAAATGTAAGTCTATGGCAGATAAGGTGACCAACCGTCCTCCTTTAGGGAGGACAGTCCTCCTTTTGTGAGTTCTGTCCTCCTTTGAAAAGTGTCCTCCTATATGTCTTCCTTTTCAATATTTGAAGACTAATCTGCAGGGCTTTTTTTTCTCATAGAATGCTCAGTACGGTATTCCGGCACCTTTTTTTGATGGTTTTTTTTTCAACTTTTGCATGAGCTGTGCTACTCCCGCTATTGGCTTTCAAAAGCCAATAGGAATTGCTGCTGAGCGCGCCAAAACACCCGGCTGGCAAACTTTGCACATGCAAGTTGCCTGTATTATTGTTGCAATGAATAAAATGTTTCTTTTATTTACAATATTTTTTTCTTTAATTTATTTGTGTCCTCCTTTTCATTGTAAAAAATTTGGTCACCTTAATGGCAGATGAATATATAAATATCCATGTATGTACTTATTTCAAGTTTGGGTTTTATCCAGGATAATTTAAGTTACCTTAACTTAACAAAGGATAAAAACTTGTTCAGATTAGGCTGATGGTGTAATTTTTTTTAAAAATAAAAACTATATTAAATTTGTGACCGTGTTACTGCTAGATAACTTGCTTCAGCAGTAAACTTTATGTGCTCAGAAATCTCAAAGAAATAATTCCTTCCTGCTTCTTATTGTCAAACAGATAACAATTTGTGCCCTTCTATGTTAAAAGGCATCTGGTCTCTACCTGCTGCAGCTATTGTCTACTGTTTCCAAGCCAATGGCACAAAAAAAGGAGAGCAAAAATAATGTGATAAACCGAGCAGATAAACTGTCAGTAAATGCATTTTATGTGCCATTATCAGCAGGGATGTGAGGAAATAAACCTGGGAATAATAAAAACAGAGTCATGATGCTCAGAAATAATTTTTTTAAAAAAATTATTAGTGAAGTGAAGGGTCCTGTAACTGGAACAAAAAAAAATTGTTTAGCCTAACTATTGCTATCTCACTTCTGTAATCAGCATTTGTGTCAGGGACAAATTTCATGCAAGCATGGGAAACATGGACATGGATGGGATGTACTGAACAAGGGAATAAGGGAGTGTACATGAATGATTGATGTCTTCCTTATAATGTAATGGCTCTGTTGTCTGATTTTCATTGGCTAACAAAGTTTATAAAGCAATGCTACCAACTTTCTAAGGTGTGGCACTTCTGAACGCAATGCTGCCAGTGTTCAGATTGTGTTTCCACCCAGAACTTATTTTGATTGAAAATAAAGTGCTGTATCTTTAAGAAGCCTCTGCTTGAATTTTCATGATTGATTTTTTTTATGATTTCTCAAGTTTTGCCAAGGGCCAGTGACCTTACATATTTGGCGCCTGAACAGGGACTTGAAGATTTTTTTCTTCAAGGAGGTTCCTCCATTAGAACCCCCTATGAATGAGTCCCTTTGTGACACAACCTTTAGCTATCACATCCAAGAAAAGTGGTGCAGGTCAGCTATAAAGTCAAGAGCACTCCCAGACCCTTTGTGTCTGGTGACTTTTGAACTGGCTAGCTGCCAGCAGACCTGAGACTGTCTGGACCTGAATGTTGAAAGAGGAATTTGGTAAGTAGAAACAAACGTTCTGGAATGAGGAGATTAGGGAAGTGTGTGTTTGTGTGTGTGTGTGTGTGTGTGTGAAATGCCTGAAATGCAGGGATTTAGTTGCCTACAACGTAATAGAGATGAATGACTTTTAAGGAACCCCCCTGTAAGGGATTCCCACACCTGAAGTATTAATACCACTTTACAATGCCTTGGTAAGGCCACACTTGTAATATTGCATCCAGTTTTGGTCACCATGATGTAAAAAAGATGTTGAGTCTCTAGAAAGAATACAGAGAAGAGCAACAAAGATGATTAGGGGACTGGAGGCTAAAACATATAAGGAATGGTTGCTGGAATTGGGTATGTCTAGTTTAATGAAGAGAAGGATGAGGGGGAATATGATAGCAGCGTTCCAATATCTCAGGGGCTGCCACGAAGAAGAGGGAGTCAAGCTATTTTCCAAAGTGCCTGAAGGCAGGACAAGAAGCAACGGATGGAAACTAATCAAGGAGAGAATCAACCTAGAACTAAGGAGAAACTTTCTGACAGTTAGAACAATTAACCAATGGAACAACCTGCCTCCAGAAGCAGTGAATGCTCCAACACTGGAAGTTTTTAAGAAGAGACTGGACAGCCATCTGTCTGAAATGGTATAGGGTTTCCTGCCTGAGCAGGGGGTTGGATTAGATGACCTCCAAGGTCCCTTCCAACTTTATTATTATTATTATTATTATTATTATTATTATTATTATTATTATTATTATTATTATTATTATTATTATTATTATTATTATTATTATTAAGGGCATGGCCAGCCCCAATGCAGAAGGAAAGGTATTGAGAAATCTCTTGGGAATTGTTCATTTGCACTGAGCAAATGAACTGGTGTTTAGGGAAGAGGAGGAGCCATGTTTCCAGTAGGTTGCATGTTAGCCCATTGGAATGCACTGAAATTGTGGCAGTAAAAATAATCTTCAGGAAAGCACAGTTGGAAATCTTTGTGCACCTCGGTTTGGCTATCTTATCTTTTTAACAACTTCAGCCATGGAAGAAAAGAAAAATCAAAGAACTGTTTGTAAGTTTTTTCCCCCTCTAATCTGGCTCTTTGGATGGACAATTTTTTTTCCCTGTTAGACAATGGCACCATCTACTGTTTTTGGAACCCATCCCTATTGTTGGATAGGAAGAGAGGAAGCTGCTTTCTGCAGTTTTCCCCTCCCCGTTCAGGCTGGCAAAGGGCCCCAAATTCAACATTCCTTTTTTTTAAAATCCTTCTACGGTGTCCTTTGAATTTGCTAAATTAAAAAGGGAGGCCTGCTTTGGCCTCAAAGCCCAAATTGATGTGTTTCTTAAAAATGACCTTTGTGGGAAATTAGAAAAAGTGGAACCCAGAAAATTAAGTGGGTTTCTAAGCTTTTGCTTGAAATGATGGGGAAAGCAAGCAATGGTTCAGGGCCCAATTGAGTCATTTCTTGATTTTTTTTTCTCATTTCTTGGAGGACAAGCAATAGGCATGGAAAGTGATTTTTCAAGTGATTTGGGAAAAACATGGAGCTCATTGGCTTGTGAAAAGCTCCCTGGAAAAAGCATAAAATGAAATATCTGTATGTGAAATTATTTATGCAAGCAGTTTGAATGTAAGTGAATATGGGGGTATGCTGATGTGCAAATGCCTGTGTGTGTTTTAGTTCCCCCCACCCCAGGCTGTAAAAGAAACAATAAATTGCAGATTTTGTTGTGGTTGTCAAATGGAAAGATAATAGCAAGTGTTTAAATTTTATTCAGCCTTCTTTGTTACTGGCTTGCTACTTTCTTTTCTTTTTTTCTTTGGAAAGAGAGAGATAGAAAGGGTGGTGAAGTGGTTTTCCTTGCTGTTCTTTTATTTATTTATTTTCTCCTGGCTTGAGAAAGAAAGGAAGGGGAAAGGGAGAGAAAGGTGCGGAAGTGAAATCTGAAATCTACTCTTGCAGTTTCAGCTTGCAATTTTTTCTTGGAAGGAAGGGGAGCAAAGAGGCAACAGAGATTATAGCTGAACAAAGGAAATCTTATTTGAACAAGAAATGTTACTTGTAACCAAATGAGACAGAGAAAAACTTGGTATTGGAACAAACTGGAAATCTTTGAGGTTTAAAATGTTACTTAACCCTATATACCCATCAACCCAAAAAAAATGATTCTGAATTATTTTGCTTAGATTTGTAAATGTTTTTAAAAGTTTGATGTTCTAGTTTCAGTCTTTGCATACACATATATTTTCAGTACATTAACTCAGAATACCGCATTAGGTTTAGCTATTTCTTTGTGAATTTGCTTATTATTATTATTATTATTATTATTATTATTATTATTATTATTATTATTATTATTATTATTATTATTATTATTATTATTATTATTATTATTATTATTAATGTCTTTATGTTTGAAGGACACACTGTGTAGGACACACTGATTTATTGATTAAGGAAAAAAATAGACAATAATACCTAAGAGAATTGAAGGAAGTGTAACTCAATCCTTGCTGGAGCTAAGGAAATTTTGGGATTATGGATAATATGTTGTTTTGACTAAAAGAGAGCCTAATGTTAGACAATGGAAAGAGAAAGAAAACTGATTTGTTCATAGATGGATCTAGCGAAGTAGCTGAAGGGAAAAAAGGCATGATGGATGTGTGATGGTGGATGGGGAGGAGAGAATGTTGGTGGAGGTTGGGGGGGCTTTCCCTCCCTTTGGTCAGCTCAGGCCTGTGGGCTCTGCAGCAGGCTCTGAGGTTGTTGATACAAGGTGAATATGGATATTTTTGGAAAAAAATTAAAAAAAAGATTGATTAATAAAAGAAAAAAAGTTACTCACATAAAGTTGATAGACACATGGAAAGTTGAGGAGAATGGCACGTAGCTGCAAGAAGAAGGAGGAGTTAGAGAATGTGATGTGTTTTTGGAAGCTTATGTTGTGGGAGGTACACAGTGACTGGACAGATTGTGATATCTAATGGTGAGGCCATTTCAATGCAGGCCTCAACTCTGGAAAATTTGCTTTGTCTCTTTTGAAATGATGTGTGGGAATTACATGAAAGTTCAAGAATGTCAATGAAGAAGAGAAGAATGTTACTCAGTATTTGCATAATCTGGTGGAGGTTTTGTCTTCTATCTCAGCACAAGCCCAGGTTGCCCTACTACCTGTCTCTGACTGATCGTTGTTCCTGGAGAGTGGGTTTGGGTGAAAGAACTATTGCAAAGTGGTATACAAGGGTAACCCTAAAGGAATCAGCACTTCCCAGTGCAACACTGATTCCTGCAACCTGGCGTGCTTAGAGATAACCAGACCAGCGGACTTCTCAGCATCATTTGGACTAGCTATCAATGGAACCAAACACAAATATGGGTTCAAGTTGACACTATTATACCACCAAAGAGAGATGCAACCTAGAACTAAGGAGAAACTTCCTGACAATTAGAACAATTAATCAGTGGAACAACCTGCCTCCAGAAGCTGTAAATGCTCCAACACTGGAAGTCTTTAAGAAGAGATTGGACAGCCATTTGTCTGAAATGGTATACAGTTTTCTATAGTAATGATGATGATGATGATGATGATGATGATGATGATGATGATGATGATGATGATGATGATGATGATGATGATGATGGATTGGCTGGGTGGATTGGCTGGGTTTCAAATGGACATTATGACTTTGGTGGGAGGAGGAATATTGCTGGTTTAATTATATCATTCAAGCGAGATTTTCACCAGATCTCGCCTTTACTTCCTTACTTCCTAATAAAAGTTTCCTTTTGAGACAATGCCTGTTTCAAGAGTTCTGCTTTCTTGGGTGGTTAGCTGAGGTGGGTCCTTACACATACAGAGAGATAAAGAAAATTGATTGGTTAAAATAACACTACAAAAGAAAGTTTTGTGAAAACAAGGGGTGTGTGGCTTTCCTTTTACATGCTGCTGCCGGGAGAGGTGTCATGAAACCTGGATAGCTGCCATGGACACAAGCTGGTTTGGAGACATCTTTGGTAATTGGCGAAGGGAAATTTTTCTGGTTGTGTTAGCTTTTGGAGGTTTTCTGGTTTTGGCATGTTTGATTCCTGTTATCCAAAAATGAAGTTACTTCTACCATCTCGGGGATGACAGTCATAGCATCCTCTGTAAGTAGTGATAAACCCCATAAGCCAGCCAAGGTCCTGACTATCACCACAATAACAAAGGAATATACATCACTGGTCACCAAGTAACAGAAAGCATTCTGTTACAAAATTAAAAAGGGAGGAATGAAGACTCCTGTAACTGGAACAAAAAAAAATTGTTTAGCCTAACTATTGTTATCTCGCTTCTGTAAATCAGCATTTGTGTCAGGGACAAATTTCATGCAAGCATGGAAACATGTACATGGATGGGATGAACTGAAAGAGGGAATAAGGGAGTGTACAGGAATGATTGGTGTCTTTCTTATAATGTAATGGGTCTGTTGTCTGATTTTGATTGGCTAACAAAGTTTATAAAGCAATGCTACTAACTGTCTAAGGTGTGGCACTTCTGAACGCAACGCTGCCAGTGTTCAGATTGTGTTTCCACCCAGGATTTATTTCGATCGAAAATAAAGTGCTGTATCTTTAAGAAGCCTCTGCTTGAGTTTTCATGATTGGATTTTTTTATGATTTCTCAGGTTTTGCCAAGGGCCAATGACCTTACAGAAAGAAATGAGCTTGAACACAAGGTGGATCTAGGTGGGCACATTGGCAATTATTGAATTTTTGTATGAAGAAAAAAAGCTAAAAATGAAAATGTTTCTCAGTATTATTAATGAAAGCTCTGATGGATTACAGTAATTTTCAAACTCAACAACTTTAACATGTGTGGACTTTGACTCCCAGAATTCCACAGCCAACATACTGACTAAGCAAAGGCCTATTTCATTCCATAAGGAAGCAACCTTGAAGAACTTTCACTTTCAGTTTCACCAATATTTCATTCATTTATACACAAAATAATTTCTACTGAATTATTTTATCTGTATCAGGAGGGCAACTGGCAACTATGTGCTGCCTGCCCCTACTATCTGCAGCACCTACAATCTCTGGCAACTATGTGCTGCCTGCTCCTACTATCTGCAGCACTGAATTTTGACAACAAATGACTGGCTAAAAGATCAGGAATGAATAGTGTGAGGATTCTGTAAAATATTCCCTTCCAGATTGACGAGGAAGCACTCATGAGGGCCAAATTTGATTTTCAAACCAGCTACATAAAATTATCATGTTATAATAATCCAGCTTGCTAATGAGAATGCTTAATGTAGGTCCTCACAATTTATTAATAAATTTACCTCATCAAAATATAAAGATCTGGCAAGGCTTTTCAGGAGAAGTCCATTTTGATCTCTGGCTATAATGGCACTATTTTCAAAGTGCTTATTCAATCAGCTCTAAATATCATCCCAGATGCCGAAGTCAAACTGACTATAACTTCCTTAATTCCCCCCCACCCCACCCAAGAGCTACATTTGGTTACTTCCAATTATCTGGTGCCTCATTAATTTTCCAGGATTTCTCAATGGATAATGCATAAAGTTTCAACCTGAAGATCAATAATTTTTGTCAATACCATAGGATCAAATTTATTTTATCCTGGAGGTCTCATTAAATAAGTATATTCTATGTTTTTGCCAGTTTCAAGATTCAGGCTTGGTGGAGCAGACACTCTCTTGTTGGAGAAAACTGAATTAAAATAGGGACTGGATACCGTTTTTTTTAATTATCTATTGAAAGGTTTACATCTTCATTAAGCAGTGCTTCTCTTTTTTGCCAATGTGAATGTATTTAAAGAGCTCTTTTATGTTGCTCCTAACATCTTTTACCAACTTTGAATCACTCAAAACTTTAGCCTTTTAAACTCCATCTCTACAATTCTATGCTAATTCATTATACCAGGGGTGTCAAACTCAATTTTATTGAGGGCCGCATCAGCATTGTGGTTGCCCTTGGGGGGCTGGGTGGGTGTGGCCAGGGTTGGTGCAACCTACTGGGTGGCCATGGATGGAGTGGGTGTGGCCTACTGGGTGGGCGTGGCCAGCTCTACATAGTTCGCGTCAATAGTGCCTCTGGGGGCATGGGCAGGAGTGGGACAGATCTGAGAGTCTCTGGCAGAAGGGGGTGGGACCAGGGCAAGTGCCAAGGTATGGTCCACTGGAGGAGACTCACTGTTCCTCTCAGGCCATGTTGGGGGGCTGGATGGTGGTGCGGGCTGCCCGGAGCCCTGGGCAGCAGAGGTCAAATGCCCAGCCTGGCCCTCGAGCACCCATGTCACCAAGCCCAGCCCCACTTCCCCAAGGAGGCGCCCAGTGGCACTTACTTCCTCCTCAAGGCTGATGCTGCTGTGCTTGCTCTCCTTAGCCAGGTTGCTCGTGATGGGTACAAGGGCAAAGTCAGAGGGAGGCCCATTCCCTCTCCATGGGAGGAGACCCGGCTTTGTAATCCATTTAATCCATTTTATTAGTTCTTTTTTATCCTCAAATTTGTTCTGAAGTCCTGGAGGATAAAGCATCTTTTTTTTCTTCTTTATTATAGTGAGGTTTTGCAGATTTTTTTGTTTGTATTAAGTTATAGTTTTCTTCATTTGTAGCTTTTCTATTTAAGTCACTTTCATTTAATCTATGTTTGTTGTCTGATTTGTTCATTCTTTGTTGTCACTTTTTGAGTGTTATTTAATTGTAGATTTAAGTTAGAGATATGTTCGTTTATATTGTCAAACTTATTTCTAATCTCATCATGGTTTGAAACAATTATTGTTTGAATCTGTTGCAGCATTGTGTATATTTTCTCCTGGAATGTATTTGTTTTGTCTTGAGTCATTGTTCCTGCAGATCTTTGAAGCTTCAAACTGGGGTCTTCAGGGGAAGGTGTTGGGTATGGTTTTCTATCACTTTTAGATAGGTATATAATATCTGTTTCATCTCTCCCCTCTAAGTAGTTTTTCATCAGTGTCATACTGTAATCTTTTTATTTTAAAATCCAAACAGTCAAATCTTACATAGTTCTTATCTTTATATAATGGTTTTATAATATAATACGTTTCCAATTGTCAAGGCACCACTGAAAACAATATTTTGTGACAGTTCTTCTTTTCAGGGGTCTTGTAACTATCAACCAGTCAGGATTCAGTCCAAAGTATTTAACCATCTAAAAGTTTTCCAGTAATTTCTCCTTTAGAAGACTAGCCAAAGGCCAAGATTTTTCTATCTCTGCAAACAGTTCTTAGGTTTAGGAATGCAGCTCAATGTGTTTATAATCCCAGAAGGTCAACAGTTTCTAAACATATGTAGTTTCACTCAGTAGCGGTTAGCTCAATGCTTTGTTCCCAGCTGTTCTTTGCTATTTCTAGGCGTCTTGCCAAATTCTGGGTCAATGCTGCTATAGTTTTCTCTTCAGGTATAGAGTTTTAACAATTTTCTTAGCTTTCAAATTTATCCAAACTGTAGTATTTTATATTTTTATTCCCCATAAGGGTTTAATTCGCCGCTTCCATCTACAGAAGGGTGAGGTAATCCCCTCCCTTCTCACTTTGGGAGGCTTTTTGCTTCTTGGGGAACTTTTCCAGGAAATCAAATGTAAAATAGGAGAGAGAAGATCAAATTCCTTACCCAGTTTCAAGCATGGTGTTCACGTTGTACTGGTTAGTGCCTTTGGACTTCGGCTGCAAGTAGCTTGGGCTGGTAAACAAAGTGTGATCAGCCTTTCTCCTGTTGGGTTACAAAGCTTTCCCCAAATCAAATGAAATGACCGCTGTCGTTCCAGAATCGTCGGGCCACCCTTCTTTTCTTTGCCACCTCTCCAGGGTGACTTAGAACCATTTAGGGTCCCCTGGCAGGGCAAAACTAGCCATGGGGTGTGGAGGTCCGCGATCCCGCGACCGGGAAATACGGCATAAAACCAGAAGTCTGAGCATCATTAACAAAAGTATGGTGCAAGAAGCTTAACTTCATATGCATTGTGGACATTTCTGTTTCCTAACAGGGGGGGAAATACCAGGGAATCAGTTGGTAGAAAGGCATCAAGAATAGATCTATTGGCATTGTAATAAGAAGAATATTATTTAGTCAAAAAATCTACATTGGCAAGAGAAGATGCAGTCTTTCATTGGTATTTCATATAAACCTGTCAATGAGAATTCTTAACTTCTGAGATTCAGCAAGTAAAGAGCAAAAAATAAAATCTGGAGCTCATTAAGGGTGAAGCTCCATCACTCTATTGGACTATATCCAGAATCTACTGAAGCCTATATTAAAGCCAGAAACTAGGAAGCCTAGAATATAAGTAATGAGTACTATACATTGGCAAGATTTAGCTTCTTCTTTGGTTGTTTAGTGTCTTTGGAATTTAGGAAAGATAAATCTTATTTAATGCCAATATACTCATTACTGGAAGCCATGAGATTGAACAAAAAGAATTAAGCCAACATATTGTAACTTCCTTATAAATTTAATCTGATCACTAAATATAATAACCCAGGTACAAGCTTCCACAGAAGCCAGGCCTGCCACACATTTGAGACAAACCTTGCAGCAATAAATTGTGAGAATAAAATTTTAGCCAGCATCTAGCTTCCCATATAAAGAACACACATAAACAGCATAAGAAGTAAAACGTTGGAATTAAATATTGTACGTGCAGCACTGAAAGAAGGAATTGTACGTACAGCACTCACCAACTATGCAATAAAATCTCAAGGTGGCAGAGACAGTGTTTTCAGCATTATTCACTGCATGTGACAACTGCACACTCCATGAGCCTAAGGCATGAGAAAGTACTATCAAACATAAAATACTACTTACCCTAGTGTTTGTATGTTACTGTGTCATCCACATATAACTGGACCCATACTTTAAATATTAAGGTGACCAACCATCCTCCTTTAGGGAGGACAGTCCTCCTTTTGTAAGTTCTGTCCTCCCTCGAAAAGTGTCCTCCTACATGTGCTCCTTTTCGATATTTGAAGACTAATCTGCAGGGCTTTTTTTTTTCTCATAGAACGCTCAGAATGGTGTTCTAGCACCTTTTTTTATGTGTTTTTTTTTTAAATTTTGCATGAGCTGTGCTACTCCCCCTATTGGCTTTCGAAAGCCAATAGGAATTGCTGCTGAGTGCGCCAAAACACCCGGCCAGCAAAATTTGCACATGCAAGTTGTCTGCAGCGAAGGCGAATTGGCAGGAACTTAGCACCCCTCCCTGCTTCCCAACTACACCATCTCCTAGTTAGTTCCGAAGATACCTGGAGGAGACTGGAGTGGTAAGTTTCTCTTGATCTTCGGCTCTGCTAGGGCAATAATGGCTGCGGGCGCAAGAGGCAGGGGCAGTGGGGGTGCTGTGGGAGGGGGTGTGAGGGGCGGCAGCGGCTGGCTGCCCCCTGTGCTGTGGGAGCCGCAGGGCCCTCTCTACACAGGGCTGTGCAGGGTGGGCAGTGGTGCTGGCGTGGCGGCTGCAGGCAGGGTGTGTCAACAGCGGGCTGCCCCCGGGGCCGGAGCCAGCGTGGCTGGTGCTTTGGGAGCCACAGGGCACGCTCTACACAGCAGGGCAGTGGTGCTGGCGGGCTGGAGCACGGCGGGCGGTTGACCTTCCATGGGCCGAGCCAGTTTTTACGATATTTTTTTCTTCAATTTATTTGTGTCCTCCTTTTCATTGTAAAAAAGTTGGTCACCTTATAAATATAGTTCATGTTCAACTGATATTCTGTGCAAGAGGAATCTAAAACTTTTAACAGTTTTATCAAACTATCATTTACCAGCATTTAGCAAAATAGAGAGTTGTTTGTTGCCATGTTACATGGGTGATAATGCTATGCAAGGGTACAAAGTAGGTATTTACAGAACTGATATGCTATAAACAATCATAGGAATAACAAGCAACCTTGCTTTATACCATATTTAATAGGATCCTATTTTATCATTCTCTTTTCTTTGCTGATTCTAAAATGATATATGCATATAAATTATGTATTAATAAGAAAAAAATAGAGGTGAACCCTTGATGTTGTGAATTCCAGCATACAGAAAAAGTGTTAAAGATATTTTACCATCTCACTGAGCAAACACATCAATTTTCCCCAAAGCGAGAAGACAATTGAATAGAATTAATATTTTAAAGTGTATATCCAGCTGGCCATCCAGATTGATGGCCAGTTTTATTTATTGTCCTTTTTCTTAGTTTGATTATAGGAGACAGAAAATGTGACACCTTGTGGGTTCATTGGCAGAAGACTGAAATTAACATATGAGCATATATGAAAACAAAACTATTTAGAAAGATTACAGTCAGACTTGTTAGGACATACAGGTAGTCCTCGAGTTACAAATGTAATGGAGCCTGACCATTCCATTTGTAACTTGAGTATTCGTAGGAGTGAATCTCATACTTGGAACGCAATTCACTAATTTAATGTGTGAGTGAATGCTTGTTAAGTGAACATGAGGTATCTCAAGGTGGGTAAGGCCATGAGTGGCCTAGTTATGGAACAGGCAATATTCAGACCAACCAAGGCCTCCCCCTACCCACTGAAATACCTCTTGCTCCCTCCCTGGGGGCCCACAATTTCCTCCCCCATCCTGCCAGGCTGGGTCACTTATCTTGTGAAGATCTGTCTCCTCTCCAGCCTCTCTGTCCTTTCTATGCTCCCGGAAAGAGTAGAAGGAGGCCTCTGAGACCCAGAACAGACCACCAGAAGCATGTCGCTATCTCCCCAGCCTTCGTTCTGGGCCTCGGAGGCCTGGAAGAGGTCTCTGAGGCCCAGAACAGATCTCCGGAAGCATGTGGCCGCCGCCCACAGCCTCTGTTCTGGGCCTTGGAGGCCTGGAGAAGGCCTCAGAGGCCCAGAAGGAGCCTTCAGAACCCTGTTGAAGCATCCCCCAGCATCCTTTCCAAGTGGCAGCAGCCCAGAAAAGGCGTCCAATGCCCAGATCAGGCCTCCAGAGCCCCGCTGAAGCACCCGCTGGCATCCTTTCTGGGTGGCAACAGCCCAGAAGAGGCCTCCGATGCCTGGATCAGGCCTTCGGAGGCCTGCTGAACCATGCCCTGGCATCATTTCCAAGTGTCGGAGGCATTTTCTGGGCTGCTGCAGCCCAGAAATGATGCTGGGGGATGCTTCAATGGGGCTCTGAAGGCACAATCTGTGTGTCGGAAGCCTTTTCCGGGCCACTGCCACCCAGAAAGGATGCCAGGGGATGCTTCAGCAGGGCTCCAAAGGCCTGATCCGGGCATGGGAGATCTTTTCCAGGCTGCTGCTGCCTGGAAAGGATGCTGGGGGATGCTTCAGTAGGGCTCTGAAGGCCCATTCTTGGAGGGAGGGAACAGCCAGGGTGTCATGTCCCTGCCAGAGCCTGAATCTGCTGAGGAAAATGAGCTGGAATTGGATCCGATGGAGGTCGAGGGAGGGGTGTCTGTGGCTTCAAAGGAATGTGGGGAAAAGCAGGCTGAGGCAGGCCAGGGCCTTTCAGGATTGGGATAGGATGAATATGAGAGGCAGAGCTCAGGTGATGAGCAAGGGCCACCCCCTCCTGATCCTAGAGCATGGAGAGTGGAGAGACGGAGGGAAAAACACAGGCAGGCTCAACTACTCGGGAGGAGAGTGCCCCGCCCCTCTCCACAGGGCACACCTGGAGACTGAGACTTAAGGAGACGCTGTGGGGAGGGGCATTTGTCGGGAACAAATGCTGAATGCTTGTCTTGAAGACACTGGTAGAAATGGGGCTTTATCTTCTATTTTTTAAATTCTTTGTTGATTTATTGTGACCATCTGTTTAAATTTTCAAATTGAGAATCCATTATTAATTTTTTATTCATTTTATCAAAATCACTTTTCATCTCCTCATGATTTCTCGTTGTAACTGCCATGTGAGGAGCAGTTGCCTCTTGGATTGCTGTTAGTGTCACTTGTGTCTCCTTCTGGAAGTTGTTAGCCTTTTCTTGTTGGAGCATTGTATCAATTGATCTCTGATAAACGGGACTTGAAGCAGAGGAGGGGGCAGAAGTTACTGTTTTTTCCAGCTTTAGATAGATTTGGGATGCTCATCTTTGTCTTTTAATCATATTTTGTAATCCACCAAGTAAGTCAAAATTTGTAATACAATAGGCTCCTAACAAATAGGAGAGGTAAATAGTAATAATAAGAAAGAAAAAGAAAAAAGGGGAAAAAGGGAAAAAAGAACAAAAGGGAAAAAAGGAAAAAGTATGCTGTCAAAATTGCAATCCAAAGTGTTCTGCTAGTAGAGGTTTCTTGTTATTCACTCTTTCTCAAAACAGCTTGTAAAAATTCCAGGTCAAGCTGTATTTGTAATCCAGAGAAGTCAGATGACTTCAAAACAACTTTTATTTTTAATTGTAATCCATACTGTAAAGAAAGGCAATCCAAAAAGATTCTTCTCTTTTCCAGCCACAATCTCTAGGACTATAGGTTCCAAGGACATTAAAAAGTTTAAACTGTAAGCTGTGTCTGGGCGTCTAGCCAAGTTCTGAGATAAGGTTAAAGATACAAGGTTAAATGTAGTTCTTAGTTTTGCCACTAAATGTCATGTGATGTCCATTCCAGCCAAACTTTAAAAAGTTTACAAAGTTATAATCCAATGGTTTCTAAACAAGAAATAGAGGGAAAAAATTATAAATGTAAAATCTTCCCCTAATATCCTTCTTCAGTCCCTCAATTATCTTCACAATGTTATTATAATTTTAATTTATAATTTAATTTCCCCAAAAGCTTTAACCACCACTTATTGTTCAGGAGGGAGGAATAAAAGAAAAATCTACCCCTCCCTATAGTTTTGGGATTTCTTGCTTTTGGGAGCCTTTTCCAGAACCAGTATTTTCACTTGTAGAGAGGTAAGGAAAGTAGTCTCACCCAGATCAGTTGTTTTGCTTTCCGCTTGTTTATATTCATTGTCTCCGACAATCAGCAGCTTCTGGCTGGCAGCATGGGTGCGGTCAGCCTTTCTTCCCGCCGGTCCAGAGGGCTTCTTTGGATCAAGCGGGTCAGCTACCGCTGGTCCGTGATCTACAAAGTTTCACCATTTGGCCAGTCGCCTCTATGGGTTGACTTTCGGTCCTTTTGTACCCCCCCCCCGCAGGCAGAAATCGGGCACGGGGAATGGAGCCTCATTCCCCTGCGCCCATGTTGCTGCAATGTTACCAGAAAGACTGGGAAAAACCTTTTTTGATGAACTAAATACAACAATACTGAAATTTATTTTGCAAGGAAAAAAAGTTAGAATTAGACTGAAAATGTTACAAGAAGCGAAAGAAAATGGATGACTTGGATTGCCGGATTGGATGCTATACCACCAAGCAACTATATTAACATGACTAAAAGAGTGGATAATGCTTAGAGATAAAAGATTATTATATCTAGAGGGGCATGACCTACAACTTGGATGGCATGCCTTTCTGTGGTATGGGAAGAAGAAAATACATCGATACTTTCAAAACCACTTTATAAGAAATGCACTGCTTCTAGAATGGGAAAAAATAAAAGCAAAAATCTATATTAAAATACCTGGATGGCTTTCAACAATGGAAGCATTTGCTTACCCAAGCTTAATCAATTACGAGAAAGTTGTGATTTATAAAGATATTTTAGACAATGAAGGGAAACTGAAAGACAGACAAGATTTACAAGAACAATGTATTGAACTATCATGGTGGCCATACTTTCATATCTCAAACGAGATATGAAAAAGATGCTAAAACAATGGGATTTATGAAGAATAGACAGAATTTAACCAGATACTGCTAAAAACAGATGAAAAATTGATTAAGAAACTCTATAAATGGACTTCCGGTGGCAGGCGATTTCGTCGGTCGCAGCTGTTTGCTGCCTCCCGCCTGTTTTGCGTAAAAGCCGGTTTGACAGCCAGCATCAGCTGTCAAACGGCTTGATACCTTTCCCCTGGGCATAAGGGGATAGGTGAGCTGCCCGGGGTAGGAGTTGAGTTCCCGAGTCGTCCTATATGGACGATGTAGGTGAGAAC
>NW_015387920.1:200876-205384 GCF_001527695.2 Protobothrops mucrosquamatus | reverse complement strand
ACTGCAGAAAGAATTGTATTTGCTCAATATTGGAAAAATGAAAACTTACCAATGGAATATGAACTAATTAAGAAAATATTAGACTGTGCAGAAATGGACAGATTGACATTAAAGATAAAAGAGAAAGAAGACTCAGAATATGGGACAATTTTTACCAATGGCTAGAAAAGCGAGTTAGAGAGAAAAGAACATGATATGTATTATGTAACACTGAATATATACTAGTAAGAAAAAGACTATTGAGTGATTAACTAACATATTGATTACGATAATATAGAAATTAACTCTTATTTATTGTTTTTTAAATACATGAACCCAGACAATATGCTGTTTGCTAAATATTAAGAATGTTATTTTTTTTTAAAAAAAAACTAACAACCCTAACCCTACAAAAATTAATAAAATATATACCAAAAAAAAGAGAAATGGGGATTTGAAGAAAGTGAAGATGACTGTGAATCTTGCAAATTTACCTTGAGCAAAGTTCATGACCATTCACCAATTAACAAGCACACTTAAATTCTATATATTATGCAAGAACTGACCCAAGGCACACTTACATGTACACTCTAACTATTTTATGAATGTTCTAGTGATGTATTTCAATTACATGAACTTGTATGTATAAAAGCTTGAAATATCATGCCTCATTACACGAAACTGGAATAGCTGATGCTTCAGATTATTTCCAAAATTACATTTCTATATAATTCTAATTTACATTAGTAATTCACAAAAATAAAATATTTATAAAAAATTAAAAAAATTAAATCAGCTTCATTATCAGAAATTTCCTGCTAAACAAATGAGAACTATTAACATATTTACTTATCCATTTAGTTTTCTAGACATTTGTATGATATAAAAAGAATGGTTCAGAGGTGGAAAAATCAATTGTCTTGTTTTTCTCTATATATTTATGTAACAAATTATATACTTCATTAAATCAGTGGGGATTTTTTGTTCTGGCATTTAAATGGAAAACAGAAAATAGTTACGTGCTGCATTAAATTAAATTCCCTAGAATAAGCAACCCTGGGGGGAAATATTAAATTAAGTTATACAATTTTTCGGTCCAATCAACACTAGTGTACAAATAATTGGGTACGCATGGATTTTCATCATGGTTTGGTGGATACAGTTCATTCACTTCTGTCTTCAAAATCATCACAATTAACTAGGCTTTAGAAAAATAAAAGCAAAATATTTTCCCACCTTTTAGAGGCTTATATGCATGTTCTTAGGCAAGACAAATAGGAATAATTGATTGATGTAATAGTTCTAAAGATATCTCAAGGGAACAAAGTAATCAAAATAACTATGTTGGAGAAACAACGTTTACCCCAAAATATTGTAAAAGCAATATAGCCTGAAGTGTAATAGCATTGTTCTTCCCCAGAGATGTATTATGTATATCATATGTAATCTCAAAATTTATTATCATGACTGGTTGAAAACCTCTAAGGAAAATATGTATCATATTGTGATCCAAGAGACCAAGAAAGAGAGTGACACATAAACTGCAAATATTTGATAGTCCTGTATAAGTGTCACTTTGATATTTTTCTGGTTCATTTTCTTTTCTTGAATATAATACATAAATAAATATTCATTACTCAGAGTAGCAATTTAAAGAACAGAATTAATCTATATTCAGTATGTCTCTGGATATTATGGAACGGTCTTAAAGGAAGTGCAAGTGATTCATGTTTCATTCTTCCTGTCTAATGTCCAAATATATAGTTCGTATTTTTCTCATCTCTAATCCACATAGGAAATCATGTAACATTACATTACAGTGGAAATTCCAAAAATTACTGTAACTCACATTTTCTTAGATCACTTCCCATTATCAATGAAACACTAATTTATTTTAATTAATAATGTAAAAGGAATTATGTCAAAATAAAAAAGCATAAAACATAAAATGTTCTGTACTTGGAAACTTAACATTTTTGTATTGCTAAATAAAAAACTATTTTAATTCAGATAAATTGATTTTATTTCTATTTTGTAATTCTTCAGTGATGCATTTCTTAGTATCACAGTATGTCCCCAGCGTGTTAGTTTAATCTCAACTGTTTGATTTCATTATTTATTTTCAACACATTTATTTTATTACTCCAATTCATTTTCAAATGAGTGTTCATTTTTTTCAAGTTAGATTTCTACAAATATTTTATTTTGTTTGATAAAAGGATTAATAATAATTTGTTGTTAATATTTTATCAGTGTTAATTCATTAGTGTTGCTAACAGGGAAAATTTATGCTGGAAAGAAAATTGATATGAGCCATCCATCCGGAAACATTTAAGGTCATATTTATTTACTTCTTTGTTGCTTTTATTTTGCCATAATCTAAAGGACTCCTACCTGTTAACTATGAATATGTGTATGTGTATGTGTGTATGTATATGTGTATATGTAGTGGTGAAAGAAAAATCGTCATCAGGGTCCAGTCCAAACTGGGAATAAACAACATGGAGACTGCTTTAGAAAGAAGGTTGTAGTTTATTGAATGTTATGTGCTTCTGGCTACTTTCCTTCGTGACCAGAGGTAAGCTCACCTGACCAATAACTAGCCAAGACACAGTGAAGTCCTTTTGTTTCATTTATTGCAATAAGCGGGGAGAGAAGCTATCAAAGCTTGGTTCTCTCCAAAGTTCCAACCCAAAATATTCCCTTCTTTATACAGCCCTGTCCCAGCTGCCACATCCCTCCTCCTTCCCCATTGGCTGAGGTACTATGAAATTACACTCTTTCTGACCACCTCCTACATATTTCCTGCTACATACTAAATCATACATCACATGTACATTAAAATTAAGAGATAATTTATACAAGGTGTGTCAGTTAATATTAATCAACTAATTACACATGCTCAGTTGCCTGAGTGCTGCCCCCTTTTTTATGACTTCTTAGAAAAATAGGTTCTTTCCTGTTTTGCTAGTTATCTTCTCTTACAGCTCCTTTTTCCATTCTGAAGACCCAGATAACAATTTTGCCTATGTGTTTCTCTTACATCCTTCCTTTACGCTCTCCTTTCCTGTTTCCCAGCCATTATAGTTGCTTCTCCACTCAGTAAATTTCCATTGCAGCAAATTCAATTTTAAATTTCTCTTTCAATATTAAATTTTGAAGACCTTTCCTTTACTTCTATCATTGAAGAGGAGAGCCAGACAGAAATATGGCTCTGGAAAAACTGACCACATGTAGCAGGGAGTGGTGGGCTTTTATACCTTCTTGAGCTTTTGTTTGGAGTTGTTCCTGTGGCAGAACTTTGACCTGAGTCTGAGTGTGCCTTTCTGGTATTCTGATGGTGGTGGGTTAATCCTATTATGTCCCAAAGATCATATCCTGCTTCCCTGGGGCTGGGGCTGATGACCGTTGGATTTTTTAGTGTGAGGGATTGTTGATTCTACGGATCTTTCTTTCTAATCAAAGCTTCCTGGCTCCAATCTTTCTGACAAGATTATCACATCTGCATTTCTGCAGACCTGGTTTCTGTTTGGGGCAGAAAGACTTGGGGGGGGATTGGTTTCTGCCCTTAAAATCCTTTGGGGAAATATATTCTGCCTTTTTAATATTTCCCAAAATATTTCTTTCTCTGGATTTTCCCCACAGTACTTAACAAATAAAAGACTAATATGTTGATAAAAATATATCAACATGTTAACAATTAAAGTACTCAAGCAAAAACAAGAAAATATATAACTGCAATTATTTCTCAATTTTCTCCTGAAATACTCCATTTTAAATAATTTCTGGACAGCTAATTTCTGGAGGAAGACTGTTTCACTTCACTAAAATAGGAAATCTATATTTAAGTATCTTTGGATTTATAAGCAGCAGGTTGAAAAACATTTTTAAAGCACATTAATGAAAATTTTCTTTGGGACCTGGAAAACATCAAACCACAAATTGCAGCAATTGTATTGGCAATTTAGCTGCTCTAAGTGTAATTCATTTTGAAGGTATTAGAGCAGGCATGTCCAAAGTCCGGCCTGCGGGCCATTTGCGGCCCGCGGACCGGTTTAATCCGGCCCGCTAAGAGCCCTCCCTGCTCTATTTAAATGCAGCCCTTCCACACTTCTCCAGCGGCCCTCCCACACTTGGCCATTTTGTATTGGTTATAGTACATTCTAGCAGCTGCTTGTTCAAGGACTGGCACAAAAGGCCGTGGCTGAAAGGGTGAGTATGCTCAACATGTCAGTTTTATAGTAATTCATACAAGGTGTATGTATGTGTAGGTGGTCGTCAATCTGGGTTTAATAATCGTTCTAGCTAAGCCATCCAACAACAGTAGGCCCGCTTTGGCTTGACAGTTAGATTGGCAAAGGAGGAAGATGGCGCCTTTCTTCACCGCCTCCCGGCTCTCTTGTTCGCACTGGAGAGACACATTCTGCCCGCCGGCTTCCAGAAAACAAGGGCTTTTGAATCAGGCTAGAGACGTAAAGGCAGGGGAATCTAAAGCAAAAGAGGGCCTTCAAAAAAAAAAACCCTCCAAA
>NW_015387920.1:199042-200565 GCF_001527695.2 Protobothrops mucrosquamatus | reverse complement strand
TTTTCATGAGACTGGAGGGCTCATCTCTAGGTCCTTCGACCCACCGGAGGCGGCTTACCTTTCTTGACCGGCGTGTGGAGCTGGCTCAGGCCGCTCCTCGGGGCTCACGTCCTTGTGCCGCTGCCCCTTGAGCGGAGGGTCTGGCCACCCGCCGGGAGCCGCAGCCACGACGCGCCCACCCGCAAGGCATTCTTCCGTCGCCTCGCCGGCTTTCCCGGCTAAAGAACCGCTCTCGCAAGGCCGTCTTCGACCGTCTCGACGGCAGATAAAATGGCCGCGCGCCGAGGCCGAGAGACCTGCTCCTGCCGCTCAGAAACCCCAGGGCGCCTGCGCCCGCCCGCCCGCGAGGCATTCTTCTGTCGCCTCACCGGCTTTCCCGGCTAAAGAACCGCTGCCTCAACTCACCGGTGCAGCCGTGCGCGCGAGGCGAAGAAGAGGGACGGATGGACGGATGAGGCGAGGGAGACGCGCCCTGAGGGATGCCCGACAGCAGCAGCAGCGGCGGCCACTTCCTCCGCCTCCTCAGCCAGCGCTCCTGCCGTCCTGCCCGGCGGCCACTTCCAGGCTGCTTCCCCCCCTCGCCTCAGCCGAGGCGAGGGAGACGCGCCCTGAGGGATGCCAGCAGCAGCGGCGGCCACTTCCTCCACCTCCTCAGCCAGCGCTCCCGCCGTCCTGCCCGGCGGCCACTTCCAGGCTGCTTCCCCCCCCTCGCCTCAGACGAGGCGAAGGAGACACGCCCTGAGGGATGCCAGCAGCAGCGGCGGCCGCTTCCTCCACCTCCTCAGCCAGCGCTCCCGCCGTCCTGCCCGGCGGCCACTTCCAGGCTGCTTCCCCCCCTCGCCTCAGCCGAGGCGAGGGAGACGCGCCCTGAGGGATGCCAGCAGCAGCGGCGGCCGCTTCCTCCGCCTCCTCAGCCAGCGCTCCCGCTGTCCTGCCCGGCGGCCACTTCCAGGCTGCTTCCCCCCCCTCGCCTCAGACGAGGCGAGGGAGACGCGCCCTGAGGGATGCCAGCAGCAGCAGCGGCGGCCGCTCCGGCCACGCCCCTCTCGCATGCAACGAGTCGGGGAAGGGTCGTGGCGGTGAAGGGCTGCGCAGCTTGGAAAAGGGCTCCCGCGACCCAGCCGCTGCGATGGAGCTCAGGAGGCTGGAGGGGCGGGCAGGTCCCGGAGGGGCAGCTGGGAGAGGGCAAGAGGTGCCGGGATGATGGGGGCTCCAGGTTGGCGGGTGTGAGAGGGCAGCCAGAGGTTCCGAGGCCCCGGATGTGCCACCGCTTTTCTCTCCACCAGGCTCTCCGCCAGAGCCTCCCCCCATCCCCGGGCAATTGTGCGGAGCTGCTTGTGCATCCTTGGCAGCGCCTCCCCCCTCCAATCTCCTTCCTTCTTCATCTCCAACTCCATCCCTTCCCCTTCAATCTCCCTCTCCTTCCTTCTTTCCTTCCTTCCTTCCCCCTTTCCAGATGTGCTGCTGCTTGGCTCTCCACCAGGCTCTTCGCCAGAGCCTCCCCCCCTCCCTGGGCAATTGTG
>NW_015387920.1:177106-196282 GCF_001527695.2 Protobothrops mucrosquamatus | reverse complement strand
ATACATTGTGAAAACTCAGCTGTCAGTTGATCTTAATGTTATGAAATGAAAAGTATGCGATTTGCAATTAACTTGGCATAAAATAATTCATTTGCATTTAATTGTAATGGTTCAAAGAATGTTCGGAAAAATGTTCGGCCCTCCAGCACGTTCACTTCATCCAATCTGGCCCTCTTTGAAAAAAGTTTGGACACCCCTGTATTAGAGAAGTTGTCTTTTAAGTATTTCATTCCTAAGCCCCTTATGATTTATAAACTACTGTCAGAACTTTAAATTAGGCCCAGTAACTCCTCAGCAAACAGTATGCCATTTACTGTAGATCTCCCATCTTATGCTTAACTTTTGGGCAGGTAAATTTTGCACTAATTGTAAATTCCATATTGTCTTCAAGGACAACCTTATGAACAGTGTATTATAGAACTCAATTAAGGGCAAAGATTAAGAATACAAAGGCATTCAGGTCCAGGCAGTGGCATAGCTAGTGTAACAATGTCCTTTTAACTTTTCTCTAGTTATGGAGAGCCTCAAGATAGCATTTGTTCCTTTGAAAAGGGTTTTCTTTGTCAAGATCAGGACTTTCCAAATCCCAGGACCTATAAACTATCTATTCACAATAGGTCTTATCTGGACTCAGCCTCAGGATTTTTGCTTCTTTTCTTTTTTGGTTATAATCAAGGCCATTATCTCCAAGCTCTTCTGATTCAGATGGAAAGAAAGATATAGATCGAAGTCTTATTTTGCTATAAGATGAAAAATAACAGAACTATAAGAATCATGGAGCCTAGCATTACTATGCATCCCAAGAAGACACATTATTTACACATTATTATTTTTCCCATTATTTTAAAGTGAAAGAAAATAAAATCCAGTGACAGTCAAATTATTTTGACTCCTTAAAAGGAAAAATTATCCCTTTATGAATCTCAGATCTGTTGTATCTTATACATTCAACTGGATTTTAACAGCAGGACAGTTCTGAGAAACAGTAGAAAGTTGAGATGTTCTAGCTCACATTAAAACAGTAAGATGGATATTCATTTACAATGGAGTCAGTCAGACCCAGGCAATATATATTAATATATCCTGGAAATTGTTCTTGACTTCCAAAGCTTGGAATTTTAACATACTCATAATTTCAAGAAAAAAACACCCATTATTTGAAGTTAATGTTGTTAAGGACAATCTATTATGCTTTACTTGAAGAATAATTGATTTTTCATATGGATTACCAATATTTTAGAAAGATTCACAGAGTTCCTAGAGAGCTGGTGAGCAGGGCAGCCTTGTATTTCATCCATTTATCTGGCCCTGGTTATTTAAAAGCATGATATCTATATTCATTCTATATTCATTCATTTACATTTATCCCTGAGGATTTCTGCATATCCTCTGTTGCATGCATGAGTAAAGATATCAGTAAAATAACTTGGAATACTATTTTCACTTTATACAGAACAGAATACACTGGCATATGAACAGAGACATAAGAAGAAGAATACCGGTAGGCACAAATATTTGAAAAAAACTAGAGATAAAGCTGAACTAGCAATTTTCACAGGAATTTATGTTAAACTGAAATGATTGGTATATACAGCAGAGAATCAATCACATATTCCACTTAGTGTTTCATTTCCAGGACTCTAAATACTGAAGTTAATGTCTTTGTCAACACTGTGACAAACTGAACTGAAGCCATCTTCATTTTGTCTTCATTGCCACATATTTAGTTTAGAAAAAAGAGTGGGGTATAGTTCTCAGTTAGCCAAAACAATTCAAATGTATGGTCATTGCTGATAATATTTGGGGGGGCTGGAGAGCTGGGAGGAGTGCCCGCATTTTCTAACAATTGATGAATGTGATTTATGACAGCAAATTGGGGTGGGAATTGCAACTTGCAACTTTGTAACCAAGGGGAGGGGAATTTAGTCTTGGGTTCACCTTTGTATGTGCTGTTATTTTGTAGCCAAATAAAAATGTTCTTTGAGGAAGAATTCCTTGCCTTGAAGTTCTTTTAATTGGTCTCATCTATCGGAATCATGACATTTTTATTTAAAAATGCTATTGGTATATTGGCTAAATGCTACTGGCTCTCTTCATGTTTTGGTTTCAAAAGAGCCCCTACAATGAATAATTTATTTAGTTAGTGTATGGCAAAACCCACAAAGAATTAACAGATATAGGGGGAGCTGGAGGGGTGGGTTAAAGAGAGAGAAAAACGACCCATGAAGAGTGTTTCAAAACAATAATAGCCATTGCAGGATGAGTTGCTCTGATGAGTTTGAGATAGGCTATTGTCTTAAGGCTAATTTTTCCCCCTGTGGACAAAAAACAGAAGTAGATATTGAGAAACATCTTGCTTTATTAAAACAGCTAGCTGTAAACATCCAAATGGGCAGAAGCACTGAGTCATGAGGGGGTGGGGTCATTCCTGGAGTTGTTTTTTGTGTGCTTGGACTGATGATACCTTTGCACAAAGCAGGGTCCATAAGCAGTTGATAGCCCTGCAGTAGCAAGCAGGAACCAAGAGAGTAAACTGCTAAGCAAACAGCTTAAAGGACTGTAATTTGGGGAGGACAGATCAGGAGTCAGTGAGGACAGCTTGACTAAGATGTTGGAATTCAAGAAATCCAGAAAAGAATTATTTTTCCCCTTTTTACTCCTGACCAGAAGTGAAAGTCCAGGAAGAAGCTTCATAAGTGAAAGAGGGAGAGAGTGACTGAGTTAAACCAATAGTGCATTACAAAAGTCTAGTTGAAACTGTCTGCACAGAGCTCTGTATGAATATTTAGTTAAACTGTGGTCACTATATATTACATGTTCCCAAATCCCAATAATCAAAACAGTCCTTCCATAATTTGAATTTCTGCAGAAAGTAAATTTGGTTTCACATCTTCCTGCCTTATATCAACCATTACTCTTGTTACCACAAAGAACAGCAGCTGTCACATTAGCACAGAGGACATTGGAACTGTCACAATGAGTGCCTGAATGCTAAGGAAAACCTGTTTAAACTTGTTCAAACATTCATCAGTGTAACAGACCAAACAAAGATTGAAAAATATTCCAGCAGGACCTCTTCAAAAGCAGAAGAAGCAGATCAGAATAAAATCACAAGGACAGAGCCATTGGGAGGAAGAGTGCAATTGGGAAGTAAGTATCCCCCTGCAGAGATCAACCAAAAGAAAGAAAATTTGCGACAATGCAACAAATTTACAACAATGGACTTTCAATGCCCCAGTTATGCTGCACTCTGCACTTCCAGACTGGGACTGCAAAACTACCTCTTGGTACGCAGACAAACAGCATAAGAGCATGTCTTTTTTGAACCCAATGAACTAGTATCTATCTATCTATCTATCTATCTATCTATCTATCTATCTATCTATCTATCTATCTATCTATCTATCTATCTATCTATCTATCATCTATCAATATAACCTATCATCTATCTGTCATCTCTCTATAATTATCTACCCTACCATTTAAAATAGTAAATTTGCAACAATAGACTTCCAATGCCCCCATTTTGCTAAACTCTGTGCTTCCAGGGCTCTGTCAAATTTTGTATTGTCATAGAAATCAAACAAGCTAGTTTTCAGCTTTTGGAAAAATACTGCAAGGCAATCAAAATGAAATGTTGTTAAAACGTTTTTCTCTTTTGTTTTCCTGATTTCAAAACTAAACCAAACAAACTGGGCAAAATTAAACAATCAACAAGAAAAGTTCAGCAACTGACCAGTCAATTTTTTCATTTTTTGAATTTTCTTTTTCATATATTTTAGAAGCAGGAATGTAAAAAATATCTGGCTTCTTATAGTTTATTTTGTGGAATGTTTGACTTAATAGAGTGCAACATTTGTTTTTCTCTGACTGAATACAACTCATATTTGTAAACTGAATCAATGGCATGTGCAGTAGATCAAAAAATCAAGATGGCAGTCACAACAGTGTGATCAAAGTCCTGCTCCATTTTTATGTCCATTAAGACATATCTTTCAAAACGGCAGGGCTTCAACCTCAAGGTTGCGATGCAGGCTAGCAATTATGATTGTTTTTTTGAGGGACATTCAGTGCAAGGGTCATGACAAAAGATAAACTTAATATGGCAATATTAAGTTTATCTTTTGTCATGACCCTTGCACTGAATGTCCCTCAAAAAAAATCATAATTGCTAGCCTGCATCTAGGAATCATGTAACCTGCTGTATTGCGATGCTTTTTTAAATAAAAAATGTACATGTTTCTTTTGTCCATGTTAAATTGATATAAATTACACATTACTGTAAATAATATTCAGTGATTGTATCTGTTAAAGTTTAATGGGTTATTTCCCCTCTGCTAGGCTTCCAGCATGCTCTTAATTATTCAGCATTTGAGATTTGTATATTAATCGACTCTCTGAAGGAGATTGCTATCCCAAACTTTATATTAATCAGCCATGAAATATATTACATATCAAAGAAAGGAGAACAGCAAAGCTGGGGGAAAGCAAAGGAAGATATTCAGGAATAAAAATAGAATAGAATATAAGAATGAATCAAGGATTTTTAATAAAAATATAATACTTCACTAAAACCATTTCCAAACATTTTGGAAATATTAGAAAAAATATTTTAAAAGCCATTACTTCACATGTTCCAGAATGGTGACAGAGGTTTTTGGAATAGTAGTCATGTTTTGAAATTTCCAAGTATGACTACCATGGAGTTCTTCTCTGTGTTACACCACAGACAGAATGCTTATTCCCAGAGAATTAAAGAGAACAAAATGAAACATCAACTAGATTTCTGAAAAGTTTAAGACCAGTGAAGAAGCAGAAAATATCCCGCTGCTTCTGACTCTCTTTCTACAGATTAAATCCCCAACTAAGATCTTGATTGATATAACCTACAGGAACTCCATATCAGTATGGAAAGGCCAAAAGTTAGATAAGTATGCCATTAGATATGGAGGGGACTTGGAGACAATAGCTATTGTAATCAGAGCTAATTATCCACTCTGTTCAGCAGAAGGCTGAGAGCATCCTGTATTTGACACATTTCCTGAATATGGTTACAAAAAAGTTTTATGTCTCCTGATTCCATTGATCCTGCTGGTAATTTCAATTTTTTCCTGGTCAATATCTATTTTGCCCCAATCTTAGTTGTTAGTAAGGAAACTCAGCTTCTTTGAAGTTTGACTGGACCTTCCGTTACTGTTAAATAGGATACTGCTGTTTTGTTTGCCCTAAGTAGACCACAACTTAGTTCAAGCTTTAATGCCCAGAATAGTTTACTAAATGGCTGCCATAACTGATATGGCAGATTACAAAATACCCACTTACCACAACACAAAGAGGTGAAATAGCTCCCCATCAATGTTTCTGGTTGTTGTAATGCTACCATCTCATTTATATCTTTTTTCCAATCACCATGTATTCCGAGAATACCAATGGGGCCTATACTATGTGTGACTAGACTAAATGAGACTAGAGGGTGGTATTTTGTTGTATAGTATATCATAATTCTCACCTAATGTTTTAATTAGAAGAATCTGAAAATAATAAAGTTGGGTTGAGCATGGAAGAATCTGCAATCATTATTGTATTTCCTAACCTCTTCTTAAATAATTATAATTTTATTTTCATAAAATCCTATTGATTGCCCCTCTTTTTTCATAGAAAAGTCAAATTTGAGATTGTCCAGCTCTGAGTTTACATTACAGAATCAGCAAAACATCATTTCTGAAGTGGCTATCAAAAGAGTAAAATTCTTGCCCTAGGGCACTTAATTTAACATTATGAATTACTGTTTGCTAGTATATCTAAGAACTGTGGGTTCAAGTTCTCAATCTGTGGTTTTAGAGAATGTCATATAAATGTATTCTCTTCCCTTGGATCTGCAGAGACTGAATTCCATGCATCTGCACTTCTTATGAATCAGAATTACCTGGAATCAGGAACATGGCAACCTAATATCGGAACTTTTCAGATATTACTCTGAGACTACTTAGTCTAAAGTGAAACTGTCCATTTTGTAAGATCTGGAAGGGAGGTCCTCTGAAGGTCCTGTCTTCAAAAGAATTCTATCTACAAGGCCTCATAGCAAGAGCTTCTCAGTGGTAAGTAATAAGTTTACTTAAAGAAGTTTTAAAAAATGGCTTTGGGAAAGACCAAATGGGTGATATTAGATTTTGGTATCTCCCCCTGTTGGGAATATCAATACAATGTAATTTGTTTATTATTAAGATGCTATTTTAAGGGTTTTTTTTTCTGTGTATGCTACTTTGAGACATTGGAGACAGTCAGACATCTGGCAGACAAACAGACAGACAGAGATGATAGAGTTAGAGTTAGAGTCAGAGTCAGAAAGAGAGGGGGATATAGATGGATACTAATTTACTATTCCTGACCATTGAGTTCAACAGCATCTGAAAAGTCATAGGTTTCCTATTACTGTACAATATTTTATTGCACAGATATAGATCTATTGCAATCAGCACTGGGAAAAGTGGCATAGCCTCCATATGGTGGAGTGTTGTGGTAGAGTCAAATTAAATCTGTCAGCCTCAATTAAACTAATTATACATACTGGATGACCTTTAATTTACAAAAGAAAAAAAGGCTTCAATTTGGGGAAGTAAAGCATATTTCCAGAAGTTTGCAAAACAGAATACTATGTTTAAGAAGGTCTTAATGAAACTGGAGGTTTTGCATATTTATGAAAAAAAAATATCATCTTAGTTTAGTTGAAAGTAACTAGTCTATTAGATACTGAATTGTAGAAATAATTGAATAAACATTGAAAAATACATTGGTGAACAAAGGTTCATGAGTAATTACAGTTCACAAAATACAGTGGTGAACAAAAGTTCATGAGTAATTTTGTAAAGTTAGAATATCGATTTACCCCATGAGTTCTGAAATCAAGATTTCATAAAGGGAAATGGAAGTCTTTCTTTCTTCTTTTTAATTTGCAGCTGCAAAGAGATAAAACCAGTAATTATCTCAATTAAGCAACTTCTAGTTCAGAAAGCTTTGAAATATGCCATTCAATTGTTTCAATATTTTTATGTACAGATAATCCTACCCAATTGTCGTCAGATGCTACCTTATTATTCTTGCACAATCAAACTTTAACTTGTTTGTGATTTGGGGAAACATTAAAACCAATATTCAGCATTATGCCTCTCCAATTAAGCATATAATTTGTCCATTTATATCCTGAGCTAATTAAATTTCTCAGGTTATCTTTCCAATACCTGCACATGAGCATAGAAAGAATTTCTCCATAGATTGAACCTGATCGTTGCACTAGGCTAGGAAACATTCCATGTTAGACACTGGAGAATGTACTGCTAGGCAAGCCTCAAATGTGACAGTTACTTTAGACTTCATTTTTCCTGTGAACCCAGCAAAATGACAGAGCTTTGGCTGAAGAATAATGCCATATTTCTGTTTCTAGGGAAATGTTATGCAAGTGTCCTTTACTGAAATCCAGAAAAGACAGTAGCAGACCACTTCTGCACTATTGCCAAGAAAATGACATAGGTATGGCCACAAAGCTCAACTTGAATCAGATTTAACCGTATAGTTCTTGAAACCCTTTTTTATTATTATTTTTATCTTTACTGTAAATATACTATTTGCCCTGGGGGCATTTCAAACCAGTTTTTATTGCATATTTCAGCTATTTTTTCTGATAAACCATTATAAACCTTTCCTTCACAATAGCAACACATCGTATCCGTGCTCAAAACCATTATTTACTAATTTCAAGGGTTTTTTTCTGATTCTATTTCATTTTTAGAAAGTCTCTTTTCCTGATGAAATTGAACAAACATAGCTATATTACATTCACATTCTAATAGAGGTACAGGTGGAAATGTACAATCAAGAATAATGAATATGGCAATATTCCATATTTTTGCAAATTCCTCACAGTGCCCACCAATTTAGGGGTAAGCTGATGGCACCATTCATCCAGTGCTCTCTTATGGAGATAGGCAAGGAACTGATAGAAACAGAAAAATGCCTGTACCTCAGCAAAACATTAGCCCATCCCACCAGAATAGGCTTATATAACAAGAGACAACTCTGCCAAGTGCCAGCTTTCACTCTACATTAATCTAGAAGGTATAAAAGAACATAAAAGAAAATGGGCAAAGAAGGAAGGAAATTGTCTGTTATTAAGTGAAGACTCCAACATCATTCTGCTCTTGAGCAGAGGTGGCATTACAATGCACAAAGGTTATTCCTAAAGAAGAAAGCAAAAAAACTGCTAGTCTCCCATGATGCAGTATAAAGTATAGTCCTTGCAGCCAAATCTGCATCCAACCTTAACTCAAATAAGATTTGTGGGACGGGAAATTCAACACATATGGATGACATGAGGCTAGAGAAATCCAATTTATATATTGTATGTATGTTTGGTGAGGAGAAAAAATAAACCTTTTCTGTCTGTCATAATTCTAGAATTAGAGGTCAACCAATAATATATAAAAGTTTTTTTATTAGTTTATAATATAAAATACAAAAATTGCAAAAGAAAATAGTGGGAAAGTAAGGGGGAAGAAGAAGAGAAAGAAAAAGTATAGAGCAAAGAAAAAAAGAAAGAGAAGGCATTGATGTCTGACTCCCTTTGCTGCAGTAGAATAAGATAATAGCATCAAACCTCAACTTTTTACTTTTACATAATAGTATAAACTAGCCATTTCTATAACAACAAACCTATCTAATTGGTAAAATTTTATTTTTTTTCAAAATCAAAGTTTCATTTTTTCCTCCTCAAGCACAAAGTCCAAACCAATGATATATAAAAGTTTTAAATAAAAATAAAAAACTAAATGTTAGTTAACATTTTCCAATCAGGTTGCTTTATATCATTACAGGTTACTTTTTATTTATATATGTTTCTTTTTGGTTTTCCAAAAGAATGTGAGTTGTTGTTTTCTATTTCAAACATTGCTAATGTGATTGTTTTAGTTAAATCATGTTTAAAATCATCAGATGCCTTTTTGCAATTCTATACTTGGGCATAAATCTCTTGAAGTTTTGATTTTCAAATTATTCTCTGGGTGAGTTGCTTTTATTAAAATGCAAGTCTATTTCATATTAAAACAAATTTAAACAGTATCCAAAGTTTACAAAACAGGTTAGCATAACATAGAGTTCACTTTATCTAATCCCCAGCACATTTCTACATTAAGCTTGCTAAAAATAGCCACTTTTCAAATCTTCCAAAACACAAAAGAGAGCCTTGAGCAGCTTGCAATACTTTCTGTATAAATCCCATTTTACAGTATGCTTAATCTAATCTATTTATTTACTTTGGAATTCATTTTTCATATTTGACAGACAGCTTAGGATAACACTTTATTTCCAAAATCATAAAATATATTTGTGTCAAACATTGTTATTGATGTACTCATTCTTGAAGTAGATTGATGTAGCTAAAAGCAGCATACTCCCCAATTTCAAGATTTCTGTGCATTATTAACTCTTGATCTTTTTAAGCAGCACTCTGTCATTTTCTGAAGGCCTGATATTTGAGAACAACATCATGAATTAATTACTTTGACACTGTATATTTTATGCCCTTTTCTATTGATATGGTATCACCAGGTATCAAGAACTCGAAGGTACCTTTTGTTAAATCTGTTATCACTCTTGATGGTGGGATTCAGCCAGTTGCACCAGTTCAGCAGAATCGGTAGCTAATTTTTTGTTGCCCAGGCCCAGAATGAACTTCCGGAAGCAGCATCCACACAGAGAATCAGTTGTTCACATATTTTAATCCCATCACTGGCCGCGTCTCCATATATAACTAAATATGATTTCATTGGAGATTATTTCCACTTGATTCACTAATATTCTGTCCCAAATCAGATGAAGCTTCTTCTGCTTTTTAAAGAAGAGAAATGTGTCCCTTTCTTTTTTTATTTTCTAAGAATGATTCTAGTGATTTGCTCTGTAACATGTTAAAGTCCCATCTTTTAGTATAAAAATGATCAGAGAACCATCAATTGCTAAACTGACACCCATACATTACAGTAATGATCTAACATAAAAACTTCAGAGAGTTTGTCACAAAGACCCATATACTGAGATCCCTGTCTTCATATCCATTGGTGAGCTTCCTGGACATGTTTCAATGGCCAATATTTTATGCAAGGCAAGGTCTAAATCTCTCCTTCTGTCCTTGGCCTTCCCTTCCAGAAAAATTACATTCTGATAATCAGATTAAGGATCTAAATAACAGGTATGCGTTGAGATCTGCCAATTTCATGCAACGCTTTATACAAATCATATTATCATGCATCTAAATGCAGAGATTAAGGAGATTTCAAAAATTTCTCAAATGGGAATAATTTCCTCAGTTTTTTTTCTCTAATTACATCATTTCCTTGATCCACAGTAGGCACCCATTGAAATAGATGACATTCTCATAAAAGCTCCTTGATTGCCAAGTAATCCAAGGTGAACAAAATTAGCACTGTTTCTTGTTCACTCAGAGCAGTTCACTAACTTACATCCCCATGATGCTTTCCTAATTCTTCATCCTCCTGAAGTTTCCAGTTATGTAATTCTGAACTCATTTATTTCCAGCTCACGTACCTCTGGCAGCAGCATAACTTGTGTTTCCTAGTTATACCCATTGTGGATCTGTACTTTAGGTGGAGTAGGAAAAAAGTTTCAAATGTTTATAAATTGCTGGATATGGATAAGTATTAAATTTCTGCAGGCTGAACCAGCTAGTGTAGTTATTTGAATAACCTATATTTTTAATTTGGTATGAAATTCTTCACACTAGAAGTTGTAAGAAGAGAGCCATGTTAGCCTATGATAGCAAAAAATCAGGGCATGTGGTAACACCTTTTGTGACCAACAAACTTTATTATATTATTTTAATAAAAAGTTTTAGAAAAAATGTTCTTACACTCCTTACACTTCTGATTTCAAACCAAGGACTGAAAATACATTAATGAGGCTACCACAATTGGGCAAAGAAACATTTTGGCTATTTGGGGTTCTGGAGCACATTAAGCATATGCATGATATGAAATGAAGTCCATTTCTTTGCTTCCACTATCTAAAAAAAAATCTGGAGTTGGGTTCAAACAATTTCTTTGAAAATAAATATTGTTTGGAGCATGAAAAGGGTTCAAAACTATTAGCTTCTTTCATAGAAATGCAAAGTGCTGCTTCTCACCTCCTATCCTGGCCTGAGTGCTAGAAGGAATTTCATACTAATGGCTTCCTGCCTCCTTGAGCATTTATCTCTAGTGATTTAATAAAAGAAAATGAAAAGTAATACCAAGAAAACTGGCATGTTACACCCACTGTGACACATCAAACAAGTTAGAAGCATATAAATATTGGATCTGTATTGTACTTGTTGATATATAAAATGCAGAAGTAGCACAGGAACAACTAAGCATAGCTTGCTAGATGTCAGTGAAAATCACATAATGGGAAAAATGATGCCTTCTTAATTCTTCATTCCCTAGAAAAACTGTTAATGGAAAGCACTGATTTGAGGAGGACGAGGAGGAGGAGAAGGAAGACAAGGACGAGGAGGATGCATTGAAAGCTTCAGATATTCCATTTCACAAAACATTTTTCCTATTGAATAATATATTTCTCTAATTTTAATTTATTAAAGGGTTGCTTCATTTTATCACAATTTATTACAATTTAGAATAAGAACATATATCAAAGCAGTGCAAATTTTCAAAAGGATGTCTGTTTCATTTCAAAGAGGGTCCAGGCAAAGCACAATCCTTCTCGAAGCAGAATTGCCAGGAAGTAAAGAGATCAGGCTGCCATGTCAGGCTTTGCTTCATAGTCCTCCCTCGGCACTGTGTTGCCTCTTTGCTTCACTGAAGCAAATCACTTCACCTCCGCAGCACAAAACTCTTTCTCCAGGCAAGTCTAAGACAATTTTCACAGGCATTTCAAAACAATATTTATTTGCCTATTAAATAAGTGCAATTAAAAACAAATCCATTTAAGGAGGTCAGGATGAGGATTAGCAGCTGTCCCAAATGTGGATATGTTCCACATTTACATCCACACCACTATTTTGGGCATGAATATTAATGATATACAGTATATGAAAAATGTGGTTTCAGTTTGTTCAAAGTATTTCTCTAGGCTAAGTTTAGAATGTTTTATATGCTAATAAGCACTTAATAAGAAGCAGCATTTTCTCTTTGAAGCCAAGAGAGAGGCTAATGCCTCCTGCAGTTCAGGCCTCTGTCAGTCTCAGGTAACAGGATTAGCCTGTTGTGTTTTCTAATGTGTAGTAGAAGCACATGGTGGATCTCATCATATGTTTCACTAAAGAGGGTTCCTAAAATCACTACTTGATGGCATATACCTCCTGATCATGTAAAAACAGGGATCAGATGATTGACAGGTGATGGAGAAAGGGGCATCCCAGGTGAATCCCTTCTCCAAGCTAGCCTAGCAACCATCTTTAGAACTTGACTGGAGACTTACTGCAGTGTCTGAATGAGAAATGTTACTGGGTGATAAATTGTTCAATTCTGCCTTTTTTACCAATTTTTTCTGGTAACCATTCTTCTAAGCTCCTTTATAGATAGTATGAGGAAAAACATGGTTTCCCTTTCATCAACTCTCATTCATTTACCTACAAAAAGAATTGGTGAACTCAACTAACATTTCCTGGAAGAATGGATAGAATTTTGAAAAATAGGCAGCTACAAAACTACTCAACAATTTTCACATAATTTCTACTATAGTCAAGAAAACTCACAAAAAAGAAGGCTAAAACAAAACAATGCTGCAAAAGAATAGAATAGAATAGAATAGAATAGAATAGAATAGAATAGAATAGAATAGAATAGAATAGAATAGAATAGAATAGAATAGAATAGGACCTTGGACGTCTTCTAGTCCAGCCCCTGCTCCAGCAGGAGAACCTATACCATCTAGACAAGTGACTGTCTAGCCTTTTCTTAAAAATCTTCAGTGATGGAGCGCCCATGATTTCTGGAGGCAAGCTGTTCCACTGGTTAATTGTCCTCACTGTCAGGAAGTTTCTCATTAATTCCAGGTTGCTTCTCTCTTTGGTCAGTTTCCAACCATTGTTTCGTGTCCTGCCCTCTGGTGCTTTGGAGAATAACGTGGCCCCCTCTTCTTTGTGGCAGCCCCTCAAATACTGGAACACTGCTATCATGTCTCCCCTATGTCTTCTTTTCTTTAGACTAGCCAAACCCAAGTCCTGCAACAGTTCTTCGTACAGTATGTTTTAGTCTCCAGTCCTTTGATCATCTTAGTTGCTCTTTTCTGAATTTTTTCCAAACTCTCAACATCTTTTTTGTGATATGGTGACCAAAATTGGCTGCAGTATTCCAGATGTGGTCTTACTAGGGTTTTATAAAGCAGTACTAATACTTCATGTGATCTTGATTCTACGCCTCTAGTTATACAACCCAGAATTGTATTAGCTTTTTTGGCAGCTGCTGCACACTGCATAAGTAATCATCCAGTAGGACTCCTAGGTCCCTGTCATAGTTGCTGTTTTTAAGCCAGGTCTCACTAATCTGTATTTGTATCTTTGATTTTTCCTGCCTAAATATAAAACTTTGCTTTTCTCCACATTGAAACACATTTTGTTGGATAGGGCCCATTGTTCAAGTTTATCAAGATTTCTTTTAATTAAGTTTGTCTTCTGGGGTGTTGGATACTCCTGTCAGTTTAGTGTCATCTGCAAATTTGATGAGTTCCCCTTCAATTCCCTCATCTAAGTCATTGATGAAAATATTGAAGAGTACTGGGCCTAAAACGGAGCCTTGTGGTACTCCACTGCTTACTTCTCTCCATGTGGATGTAGTGCCATTGAAGACTATTCATTGAGTATGGTTTGCCAGCAGCTACAGATCCATCTGGTGATGATGTTGTCTATTCCATCTTACCAAGGAGTAGGTTGTGGTCTACTTCATCAAATGCCTTACTGAAATCTAAGTATACTACATCCACAGCATTTCGCTGGTCTATTAGTTTAGTCGCTTTATCAAAGAATGAAATAAGATTGGTTTGGCATGATCTGTTTTTAACAAACCCATGCTGACTACTAGTTATAACTTTCTTTGCTTCTAGTTGTTTGTAGATCTGTTTTTTGATTATCTTTTCTAGGATCTTCCCAGTTATTGATGTTAAACTGATTGGTCTGTAGTTTCCTGGGTTCTTTTTTTTCTCCTTTCTTGAAGATGGGAACCACATAAGCCCTTTTCCGATCCTCAGGTATTTCCCTGGTGCTCCAGGATGTTTGAAAGATATGGTACAGTGGTTCTGAGATAACATCTGCCAGCTCCTTCAGACCTCTGGGATGTAGCCTGTCAGGTCTTGGTGATTTATATTCGTCAAGGTTGGATAGGTGTTCTCTTACCATTTTCCTGCTTATTTTAATTTTTGTTTCTAGTTTGTATTTTGCAGTGGGGTTTTTTTGTATGTTGGGTTGTAGTTTCTTTTTGAGTGATGATTGATGCAAAGAATGAGTTAAGCAGCTCTGCTTTCTCTCTGTTGCCCATTATTTCCTTGCTATCCTCTCTCCTTTTCCTTAGTTTCCTTAACTTTTTTCTTGTTGTTAATATGTTGGAAGAAACTTTTTTTATTATCCTTGATTTCTGTTGGAAGTCTTTGTTCGTTCTGAGCCTTTGCTTTCCTGACTTCATCTTTGCATTTTCTGGCTGTCTGCTGATAATCAGCCTTATTTATGTGCCCCTCTTTCCATTTTTTGTATTTGTCCTTTTTGCCTTTCAGTTTGTTAGAGAGATCTTTGTGCAGCCAAACTGGTTTCTTCTTGAATTTCTTGTTTTTCTTTTTCAGTGGTATTGTGCTGGTTTGGGCTTTTATGATCGCATTTTTCAGAGTTTACCACACTTCTTGGGTTGTTTTCCCCTTTAGGATTTTCATCCATGGAATCTTTCCTAGGTTCTCTCTGAGCTCTTTTGAAGTTTAAGACAATGGTTGGATTGTTTACTATTGCTAGTGTTTTCAGTATGTTAAATTCCAGTATAACGTGGTCACTTTCACCCAAGCTTCTGGCAACTCAAATTCCTTCTATCACCTTTTCTCAATTAGTAAGAATTACATCCAGTATAGCTTTACATCTAGTTACCTCCTCCACCTTTTGGATGACAAATTTGTCAGCTGATTTGGTTAGGAATCTGTTTGATCTCCCGCTCACTGCAGAGTTTGTCTCCTATTTGATATCTGGATAGTTAAAGTCTCCCATTACTGCTGTGGTATGCTTCCTACATACATTTGTTAGCTGGTTGGCAAAGAGTTCATCTATTTCTTCTGATTGGTTGGATGGCCTGTAATGTTCACCTATGGCAATGTCACTTTTTTTCCTCTTTTATAATGACCCATGTACATTCTGGAGAGATTTTATCTTTGAGCATGTGCATTTCTTACATATAGTGCAACAAATAAAACAACCAATAAACAAGAACAGAAGAGAAACAAGCCAACCTTAGATTTAGCTATATAAAATTCAACACATCATCACTTCTAGGAATAGCAATAGCACTTAGAGTTATATACAGTTTTACAGTGCTTCATACCGCCACTGCTAGCAATAGCACTTAGAGTTATATACAGCTTCACAGTGCTTTACAGACCTCTCTAAACAGTTTACAGAGTCAACATATTGCTCCCAACAATCTGGGTCTTCATTTTGCCTCAGAAAAATGGAAGGCTGAGTCAACCTTGAGCAGGTCAGAATCAAACTCCTGGAGTGAACAGTGTGCCTGCAATACTGCATTCTAACCACTGCACCACCATTGTAGTTAAACTATGAAATCAGATTATCCATACATATTCCATCTATGGACAATGATGAGGTTGCAGCTACCTTATTTCTTATCTCTACACCATAAACATGGGTATTGTATTGTTTGGTTGTTAATAAATGTTTTTAGCAAATATATTTATTAAATTGATTATTCTGCCAAACACTTTACAGTCTTTATAAGCATAGTGCCCTGTATAGATAGATAGATCTGCTACCAGAACAGAGTCACATCCTGTCTTTTTTTACCATGGGATTTTTTTTAAAGGATTGTGAAATGTTTATAACTGTTTACTGTATGTTTGCAACAAATCATAATATGTGGAAAAAATCCTTTCTTAATTGCCATAGCAGTTAATGTAAATTCCTCAAAAATGTGGGTAGGGTATGTAAACCATCTTTCATTCTTTAACAGGGAATTTTTTTCTGCTGCAAAGCTTTTAAAATGCAAATTCCATTAATATAAAATTGATTGATTGATTGATTATGTGCCATCAAGTCATTTTTTACTCTTAGTGACTACATAGACAGATTTTTTCTGTGATGATCTGTCCCTAACCTGGTCTTTCAGATCTTCTGATTGCATACTCCACACCATTGTACAGGAGTATTTGGTTGAAATAAATGTATATATCCTTAGTGTAATACTCATATGAAAGCAACATTTCTGTATCGTGTAATTTATAGATGAGTGGTGTGACCTAGAGGAGATTATTTAGTTTAAAATCATAAAAGCAGAAGTTAAATAAGAATCTTTAGGGCAAATCTATGTCAGAGACATAATACCTAGAAATAATACAGTAAGAATTATTCCTGAACAGAAATTCAGATTTGGTTCATAAAATAATCGTTATATTACCTTTTAAAACTTGCACATTCAACTCCTAGAAGGAATCCATTTCCTCATACTTGCTTTAAACAGGAAAATTGTACTTATTTATGATTTTTGTTAAGATACATAAATATTTAGGTAATGGACATACAGCAAATGAGACCCCTAATCATTTATGCCTGTGTCTTCCTGTTAGAAAGACAGACTGGTGTGACAAAATTGCTTTAAAAGTGGGAATATATCTGATGGCATGCCAGTAGTGAGCTGTCAGTTGGAATCAGTGATTGTCAGCTGAAAAGAGAATTGAAAGCAATGTTTTTGAGGCAGTATACATTTCCATTACAAACAATTCTACCCAGTCACGCTCAAAGTAATGCTTGCCTTGGGACAAGGGGGCAAGAATTAGACTACTGAATAAGACAGCTTCTTTAGCTAAGCAAAACCATCTGCTTATCCTACAATTAACTGTTCTGGAATCTCAGGTAAAGTCTGTCATAATATTGAACAATGGCTTATCTCCTAAAGTTTAGCTTGTGGTACTTTATCAATGCTATTCATCAAATTAGAATATTCTTTTATATACCATGGATGGATACTGTTAGTAAGTGTAATCATTTATTAACAGTGCAGTGCACATGCAGATACAGAGAAGAGTTGCATTAAAGGCAGTTTCTGCTGATCACCTCCAGCTAACAGTTTGTTGGTATTTCTAAGAATTAGATCAAACAGATGAAGTTATGCTTGAAACAGTAACTTGGGGCTTTCTAAAATCTAGCGAACTAGATAATTATTACTTTTTTTGCAGAAAAAGTCACTCCTGCAGCTTTGCCAAAACAGATGCCGCATGCTTCCACTGAGAAACTGAGATTTCTAACCTTGTTGTATTTACCAAATCTCCTTCAGCATATTACCCAAGAAGGGTGTTGTTTGAATATATTCACAGCTGTAAAAAAAATATGCTTCTTACCAGCACACTGATTTGAGCATTCAAGGCCCGCACAAAATCAAACAGAGCCCCAGACTATATTGCATTAAGGGAAAAGAAACTCCGGCAAGTAGAAATGTGGATTTGTGGTCCAATTAAGACATCCACAAACCACTGTCTTATCTGGATTCAGCTTTCGTCTGTTACACTTCATTGAATCCATAATCTGATCTAACCAGGTTTACACCAAAGACACTGCAACATTTAAGGTTACCACCAATGTTTCAAGAGGCCTTACACCATTTATTAAGGCAACTTTCCACATATTCTCCTAAGATATTAGACCTCAGTTCCCATAAATTCCATTCTGAATAATCAAACCCAGGGGATTGTGAGATTTAAATATATCTGAAGGGATCATTATGAGCAAAGGTGATGCAAATCTTCACAGATTAACATAAGGTGAAATGGTTTTAGATTCATGAAAGCTTTTGTCTACCCAAATGTATTCATCTTAAAGGTATCACAAGACTCATCTTCTGTGCAGTTTAAACAACTTTTATTCAATACAGCATTATCCACATAGATATTTGTTTCAGCTCCTTATTTATTAAGCCATACAAACATCAGCATTTTCATGCTAATCTTATGTAAATAAAAATGTAAATGCTTGTTTGTTCAAAATCTTAAATCTCCGAAAGTTCTTCACCGATTGCTTTGAAGTTTTGACACAACGTTGCATTCGAATACGCGCATGTTTTTATATACTGTACCTAATATTATATAGATGTCACACCTGTGACAGGTAAAAACATTTAACAACGCGTGGCCGGGTACAGCTAGTATTACATAAAAACAGTACATCCTTCAGTGCAGTGGTGGGATTCAGATGGTTCGCACTACTTCAGCAGAACTGGTAGCTAATTTTTGTTGCCCAGGCCCAGAATGGACTTCCGGAAGTGGCATCCACACAGAGAACCAGTTGTTCACATATTTGAATCCCACCACTGCTTCAGTGCTTTGTGCCAATTAATTCTATAAAATTCACATGTTTAAAATTCATTGATTTTTCAAACAGTTGTCTAGGAACCTGGGTTTTAGCTGGGTTATATTTCTAGCTTTCATTATTACAGTTACTGAGCATTAGAGTCTAATAATGGATTTAAGCAGATAAGGTTCTCTAGAATGCTATTTTTCCCATTTTTAGTAGCTGACAAAGTCTATGTGACTTTGATTCTGGAACATTATTATCTATAAGAAATCATTCTGAATGCAAGATGCTTCTTCTTGTTTGACATTCACAGTATTCACTGCAATACTATTGTCTTTTTTTTTCAATATAAAATTTTTATTATTTTTCATCATAGAAAAAAACATCACAAATATTACACAATACTGTAAGAAAACCCACCCCCCACCCTCCCGGACTTCCCAAACCTAATCCCAGGATAATATTCAAATATAAGTAAACAAATATTAATATCTCTAACTCCACAAAGTATATTATTCTACATGAGTAGGTAAAATATAAAAGAAAAAAAAAAGCAAATTTACTAAAAACTTAAATTATATTCCACCACTCTATGCTTCTTTTAGATATAAACAATCCATCTTCTCCAT
>NW_015387920.1:167600-175903 GCF_001527695.2 Protobothrops mucrosquamatus | reverse complement strand
CGGGGCTCCGGAGGAGTTCTCACCTACATCGTCCACATGGGACGACTCGGGAACTCAACTCCTACCCCGGGCAGCTCACCTATCCCCTTATGCCCAGGGGAAAGGTATCAAGCCATTTTACAGCTGATGCTAGCTGTCAAAACGGCTTTTACGCTGAAACAGGCGGGAGGCAGCAAACAGCTGCTTCCAACGAGGTCGCTTGCCACCGGAAGTCGGGATCGGAATCTGCAATACTATTGTCTTCATCCTTGGGAAAATTTCTCCCTAAGCAAAACAGAGTTTGTGCATTTTTTTTCTTTTTTCTTTTTGTTTCAGACAACAAACGTTTGTGGTGTGTATCCTATACCAGAGACTTTCAAATAACCTATAAAAAATCAAGATAAATTGCAAGAAGTAGCTGAGGTGTTTTTAAGGCACTTACCTTCTTGTTTGACTGAAAAACATTGGAAAACAAATGACCAGAGATTAGAAAATAGATATATGATAAGTTTGGGTATGAAAAATTAAACTACAGTGCCACTTAATTACTACATCATACTTCGTTCCAATGGAACTATTTAAGTCATAAATTATTTTACTCAGTAGTTACCATTATTGTAATTACCCCTATATCTAGACAGCAATGCAACCTGTAAGTGAATTAATGATGAGATGATAAAGCTGAGAAGAAAATGTGATGATGATGTTATCCATTCAGTCATGTTTGAGTCTTGGTGATTCTGTGGGCCAGGTTTCTCCACATCTTCTCACAGCATGAGGTTGACAGCCAGTTCTTTAGATAGAAGAAAGTGTACTATCTAAAGAACTGGCACAGAAATGCTGTGCTACAATAAAGGTTGTTATTTCCTGGACTGAATCTGATTAGCATGTTATTATATCTTCATACAATATATCATTCTCCTTATTTATGGACTGCTTCACAGAGCACATCATTAAATGTGCAGAATTTGCTGCTACAAGATGAGGGTGGCAGTCTTGGACATTGACAGCTTTGGCAGCCATTTAGAGAACTATATATGGGATGATGCTTATTAATGGAAGCTCCATATTTGGTGGCATCATATAATTAAATTGTTTATGGATAACAATAATGAGGAAGGGCTGTTACATCTTTTTATATGCTTCTTAGAAGCATTGTTCTAGACCAGGATTGTTAAGCCTTTGAAAATATTGAAGATGATATTAACAACCTGCCTCCAGAAGCAGTGAATGCTCCAACACTGGAAGTTTTTAAGAAGAGACTGGACAGCCATTTGTCCGAAATGGTGTAGGGTTCCTGCCTGAGCAGGGGGTTGGACTCGATGACCTCCAAGGTCCCTTCCAACTTTTTTTATTATTATTATTATTATTATTATTATTATTATTATTATTATTATTATTATTATTATTATTATTATTATTATTATTGGGATTATTTTATGAATTTTGACATTTTGTTATACTTCTCCTTCTCAACAATTATAGTGCATGCATATCTATGTGTATACATTTGCATGCATGCAACCATTGTGTAAATAATGTAACATTTTAAGCCCTGAATAAAATAGATTAGAGTAAATAAAAACTTGTTCCATAGTATATTTGTTAGTTTTAAGGAGCTGCAAGATTTAGTTATTCTATTAGATTGCACATGTTCTTCTAATACTATTCCTTATATTCTCTTACATACCTTGTTGGTTTTATGCACATACTTACCAGAAATCAACAAAATATTAATATTATCTTCAATATTTTTTCCTTGCACCAGGAGTGAGCAGTTTTTAACTGCTTCAGAGGCTGAGTAAATATTTGAGGAATGGGTACGGGTTGTGATTGGTGACAGAATAATAGAAAATAGATGTGACTATGTTATGTAGGTGGGTGAGTTCAGGATGTTTTGCTTCTTTTCCTGGCTTCTCTGATTCTGGTTTTGCTTATATTAGGCTTATTTTATGGCTTTTACCAAATATTGCTAATGATGCAGAGTTGATGTTACTTAGTTGGGTAGTGAACATCCATAAGCAAATAAGAAAATTCAGAGATACCTCTGTCTCATTAACTGTTTGCGTACACATTCTTGTCAAATAATACATTCATCTTATTCCCAGCTGGATCAGTTGCACATTTGATCCTGACCTCATCTCATTTTTAGCTTCTTGTAGAATGCCTGGAGCTCCTAGTATCAGAATCTCATGTGAAACAATAAGGTTAAGATGATAATTCTTCAATGCTGCATGCTGGAACTAGCTGCTGAGTTTATTTATCATTTTTATCATACTATCCATGCCCAAAATACTTTACAAAGCAGAAATGAGAGAAGTTTCCATGACAAGGCAATGACCAAAGGGAATCAAGAGAAATGATAAATTGCAACATGGAAGTGTGTTGATGTATTCTCACTTTTATTTCAGAGGCTATTCTGAAAACAAAAGCAGGAGAGGAGCAAAGCCTTACAGAAAAACAAATTGGTATCAAGTTGATGGAGAGGAGGGAAAAAATATGACAATTCTTAGGAAGAATGTTACACTTTAAAGCAAGTAAGAATGGCCAGAGATCATTGATATAATCTGACATATTAAGAAATGTGAGAGCACAGCCTTCTCTGTCCCTATTGTATTCTAGACCAAATCCTATATTATACATATTCTGCAATTTTAAAATACATAAGAAATTCTTAATATTGTAGGAGATTTTTTATATGTCTACATATTCCTTTAAAAATATGAACAAAAAATAAAAATAAATTCCTTTAAAAATAAACAAAAAATATGAAAAAAATATGAACAAAAAATAAAAAATAATTCCTTTAAAAATAAAGAACAAAGGAACCATTTGAACTGTCAGGAATGTAATTAAGAGATGAATGCTACTAATGGTAATTTAATGTGCTATTGAAATCAGTACATATAGTATTGATTATGGAACGGTCTTTTAGGATCACCTATCAACAGTAAAGGAACAGAAATATGTCAAGAAAAATGTTACAGACTAGCACTTATTGGGATAGCAATAAGGATCTTGGAAAAATATTCAAGTGTTAGGATATGTGTCTATATCAATGGTTTTTCCTGTTATAATCTATGGAAGTAAAAGTTGGGCTTTGAAGAAGCAGAATAGAAGCAGAAGCAGAATAGTAATTACACTTTTGAATTTTGATGTACCATGGCTACCATGGTTAGCCAACAAAGCAAGGAAATTGATCCCAGAACAAATCAATTGAGTTTTGCCTCAAGTTATCAAAAGCCAGATTCACATTGGATGTGTTAAACAAAGACCTCATTCTTTTGGAAAGTCTGTAAAGCTGGGAAAGATGGAAGGAAAGAGAAAATATCAACAATTTTAATGGATTCAATTACAGTGATGATGGGAGCACTGTTGGAAGATTTGAAAGATGAGGTGGGGATAGATCATCATAGATAAAATGTGGGAAATATCTGGTTGTGATAACTGTCATCCCATTGGTTGCCAGGGTTGATTTGGATGATCTGACTGGTTAGATCATCTAACCTATCTCTGTGGTTGCTAAAAACACTAACTTGGTGGTACATAATAATAATCATGAGTGAAAAAAATGAAACTTGGGGACAGGTTTGGTAAAAATAATTACCAAGACAACAGAATAATAGCATTCATTTTAAAAAATCTCATTGTCAAGCTGCGAAGAATGCTTATGCTGCTGCGTCCATTACTGCTTCTTAGCTTGCCTACAGACTTAGGGCGAGGGGCAGGAAGAATGGAATGCAGGCTTCAAACATCGGATTGCCAAGTCATGAGAACCAAGGTCATCCAAGAACTGTTTACTGAGAATTGAAACACTCTCTCATAACAATTGTCTGACATTTTATTGGATAATGTGACCTGCACTATTGGGGGGATGGAGATTGTATACATTAATATACTGATTTAGGCGCCAGTTAACCAGAGCTGGTTTTCTATTCATCTGTGCCGAAATGGTGTGCTCAGTAAAGTTTTGCATTACAGATTGGAAAGTCTCAGCTGTGCTTACTTTGTTGGGATCATCACTCAGAACCTTGACACTCATTTTGTAATCATCTGAAAGCTCTAGATATCATGGATGCCTTACACCTTTATTTATCTTTAATGTGAAATCTTAATCTGCCATTGTTGTTGTTGTTTGCTGTTATTTTATTTATTATTTTGCCCAGTAATATTTAAAATTATATTGCATATTTAGGATCCCTGGCAAAATCAAATTCTTAAAAATCAGTTTAACAAAAATAAGAAGTGATTCATTTATATTTCTTAGGTGGTAATTAAATTTAACTTTGTAGATTTTTTTTTCTTGTTATCATTTGAAAACAGACTTAATATGCAGATCTTGAATTGGTGCAGTCTAGAAAACTGGTCCTTTCCTCTTTTTACACAGGGGATCTTACTACATCAATTGCACAAAGATTTTTAGAATAAACAGGAAAAGACTGCCAGATAATCCTTTCAATGTTGTTACCTTGTATTTTTATATATATATATATATATATATATATTGCTTTTATTTCAAGCTAATCACTGCATAACCATGCAGATTGCTGACGTTTACAAATAAAATATTTTTAACAAATAATGCCAGTAATATCAGATATAAATCTGTCATAAATCTGTATTTTTATCAACATAAGCACAATTTTTAAAATAACAAGGCCTTTTATATTGTACGTCTTTGCCTATTACCAATATATAATATTATTACTGTTTATTTCTTATTGAACTCTCTTTCTAAACATATGTTTTGCAAGTGTAAAAGCTTTCCAGGATGGAAATTCAGGAAGTTATTGTTTGGAATACATGAAGGCTGGCAAGCATGCAATAAGGAGATACAAACTAATTTAAAAAAATAAAGAAAATGGAAATATAGCTGAAAATAGAAGTGCATGGAATTAAAGTTAGTTATCATATATATGCTTGTGTGTACATTGTGTCTTGCACATTTCCCTTATTTTCTCTTTCTGAACAAATGGCTGTATCTGAAAGTTTTACCTTCTACTGAAAATATAACACATAGTCCAGATGGACATGGTGTATTTTTGGTGTCAGGGTTGCATATGAACCATATGGAGTGTGAAATTTACTGCGAAACCCATCCATTTTTATATTCTTGTGTGTGAATAAGATAATGCCATCTTATTTGTAGAGCCTGACAGCTTGATATTTTTGGCATACAATTGCAGAACAGGAATATAAACATGCACATGACATTCCTGTAGAAACTAATAAACACTGTTTATTTGAAACAAAAATCGTACTCTGGCTTTCATTTCTTTATTCCCAATTTGGCTTACAAATGTCTAGATAAAATAGCAACAGCAGTGATTAAGAATTAGGAAGGCCATATTCCATTCAAAAGCTGAGAAAATACTATAGCCTTCTTGTATAAAATGTCAGATGATCCATTTTAAAGAAGGAATAAGCAAATAATCCTAAAGGTTGTAAACTTGCCTAGTGGTGGCTCAGGGCATATGGGGCCACAGATACATGTTAAAAGAAACATTGTACAATTGTAAAGACTTATTTGGTGTTTTTGAAGTATTTGAAACAGCAAAGATTAAAATATAAAAGTTAAAAAATAACTTTGTGTTTTAATATTTTATTATTTCTTTTATCAGTATTAAATGTTTAAAAACAAATCATCTTTTGCAGATTTTCTAACCATGCAGTGCCAGCCCAATGTACATACTCTAGTGTCTGAGAATGATATAGGAGAAGACCATATCTCACATTTCAATTAATGAGCCTGTGACATGGCATAGGACAGAGGTCCCCACCTTTTTGGCACCAGGGACCGGTTTCATAGAAGACAATTTTTCCATGGACCAGGGGTGGGGTGGGATGGAAGGGGTAAGGGGGGGTTCAGGATGATTCAAGTGCATTACATTTATTGAAAATTTTCTAAATAAACAAATGAACAAATAAATAATGCACTTATTTCTTTTTTTGTAATATATTTTATTGATTTTTTAAAACATAAATCACTTAATAATTGGTGAACAGTGCGTTGTCTGAGTTACATTTGTAAAACAATAATTAACAATTGATTTCTATAATCCATAATCCACATAATGGTTTTAGTTGATTTTCTCTTTTCCCAAAACATCCTTTTGCAAACATTGAGTTAATACAATTCTTATTGTTTTGATAGATAAGAAATAATTATATAATTTTTCCCAATATTCCTAAAAATAATAATCACATCAATATAATATTTCTTTTCTATTCAGTCATTCTGGTTGCCTTATCATAGATCCTGCTACAGTCCTTATTTTAGTTTGTTTCTCCCACCAAATTCTAGGTATTCTTACTGGTTAAGATTTTCTCAAAAATTAATTACATTTAAAAATTTAACTCTATTTTTTCATATGAACCATCTCACACTTTTACATTTTTAAGGAATAGATAAAACAATGGAAAAAAAAGAAAGAAAGGAGAGCAAGATAAAGAAACATAAAAAATAACATACTACTTAAAATATATATCCCTCCTAAGCTAATATATATTTATTTCCTAAATTTCTTATTCTTTTTAACCATAATTAAAAATATGTTTAATCTTTAACATTCCATTTAATACATCTAGTAATCTAGTCTTTTAACTCTTATTCAAAACATTTCTTATCCATTATAATTTTCTTAAATTCAATCACATTTAAGTAACTAAAATATTTCCTTTATCTAAGTCACTTCAACTATTTTATATTACTCATATCAAGAAAGAGAACAAAAAAAGGGGGGAAAGCATACTATATTGTTTAGAGGATTCATCCCTCTTAGAATGACATATATATTCCAAAACTTTTCTATTTCTTTAACCATATTCAAACAAATGTTTCTTTTTTAAGTATTCCCTCTGGTAAGTCCCATCATCTATTTTTTTAGTTTCTACTTTAGTCTTTTTCCTTTGCCCAGTATCTTTCTTAATCAATGTATTTTGCTGAATCAAAAAGGTTTTCCATATGTTCATAAATGGTGCTGTAGATATAAAAAGTAAATCAGGTGAAGTGTCTTTGTACGGGGCTTCTGCCTTTCCATATTTGTTGAAAATCTTTTTCTTTCTCTCCACTTCTCTTATCATTTCCTTTCTCTCCGATGTTCCTGACATCTCTACAGTCCATTTTATCCAATCTGTTTTCTTGTCCTCAGATTTATTTTGTAGTCTTAAGGGATAAGTTGGTTTTTCCAATTTTTGTGAATTTTTCCCCACAGGGATTAAATCATGTTTCCTTGTTTTGTTAAGTCTCTATTCTCAATTCTATATCCATTTATCTGCTCCTTCTCTGCTGGTGAAAATCCTCTCCTTCCTTTCGGAGGTATTTTGCTTCTTGGGGATCTTTTCCAGGAAATTAAATGTAGAATAGAAAAGAGAAGATCAAATTTCTCACCCAGTTTCAAGCACACTATTCACAGTTGTGCTGGTTAGTGCTTTTGGACTTCGGTTGCTAGTAGCTTGGGCTGGTCTTTCTCCTGTTGGGTTAGAAGGCTTTCCCCAACTTGAACGGAATAGCCGCCACCGTTCCAGAATCCCTGGAGCACGCTTCTTTCTTTGTTGCCTCTCCTTAGACCCAGGCAGGGCAAAATTAACCGTGGGTGTGTGGAGAATTCGCAAGCCCGTGACCAGTCGCTACCGCGCAAAACTGGAAGTCCAATAATGCACTTATTTCTATTAGTATTACATTGTATTAAATTAGATCAGTGACTTTCTGCTTGTAAGAAAGTGGGAAGAAAGATCACATGAAGTATTAATACCACTTTACAATGCCTTGGTAAGGCCACACTTGAAATACTGCATCTAGTTTTGGTCACCACGATGTAAAAAAGATGCTGAGACTCTAGAAAGAGTACAGAGAAGAGCAACAAAGATGATTAGGGGACTGGAGGCTAAAACATATAAGGAATGGTTGCCGGAATTGGGTATGTCTAGTTTAACGAAGAGAAGGATGAAGGGGGACATGATAGCAGTGTTCCAATATCTCAGGGGCTGCCACAAAGAAGAGGGAGTCAAGCTATTCTCCAAGGCGCCTAAAGCAGGACAAGAAGCAACAGATGGAAACTGATCAAGGAGAGAAGCAACTTAGAACTAAGGAGAAACTTCCTGACAGTTAGAACAATTAACCTGCCTCCAGAAGCGGTGAATGCTCCAACACTGGAAGTTTTAAAGAAGAGACTGGACAGCCATTTGTCCGAAATGGTATAGGGTTTCCTGCCTGAGCAGGGGGTTGAACTCGATTACCTCCAAGGTCGCTTCCAACTTTTTATTATTATTATTATTATTATTATTATTATTATTATTATTATTATTATTATTATTATTATTAT
>NW_015387920.1:142468-165808 GCF_001527695.2 Protobothrops mucrosquamatus | reverse complement strand
AGCGATGGAACCAACTGACTATGCCGGGGCGCCGGCAGCCACAGCCACTCGGTCTTGGAAGGGTTGAGTCTGAGTCTGTTCCTTCCCATCCAGACCCGTACGGCCTCCAGGCAACGGGCCATCACGTCAAGGGCATCGTTGGGGTGACCCGGGGTGGAGATGTACAGCTGAGTATCATCAGCGTACTGATGGAACTCCATCAGTAATGAATCTCCTTGAAATATTCCTCTCTTGATGTTAACCTCTCTCAGTCTCTCACCATTGACCTGCAACTGTGTCTTCCATTGTGTCATCGATCTTTGCACAAATTTTCTGATGTTTCTACTGACTCCTATTATTTCTAGGCACCTGATTATCCAGTCATGTGGCAGAGAGTCAAATGCCTTTTTGTAGTCAATCCATGCCACATTCAGGTTGGTCTTCCTTTTCTTGCAGTTTTCCAAAATCATTTTGTCTATTAGGAGTTGATCTTTTGTTGTTGTTGTTGTTGTTGTTGTTGTTGTTATTATTATTATTATTATTATTATTACTATTATTATCCTAGAGAGAAAAAGAAAGAGAGAGAGAGAGAGAGAGAGAGAGAGAGAGAGAGAGAGAGAGAGAGAGAGAGAGAGAGAGAGAGAGAGAGAGAGAGAGAGAGAGAGAGAGACCCAACTTGGCATTGCACTAGCCCAGCAGTCTTGGAAAAGGTGCAAATGAGAGAGGGATTCCCTTGGAGACACAGTGCTTAAGGGGAAATGTAGCTTCTCCCCTCCCCCTTTGCAAGCCAGATAGGAGCGCGCTTGGCTTGCAAACTTGGAGAGTTGCAGAAGAAAGAAGGAACACACACACACCAAAATAAACCACTAAAAGCAGGCAGGATGTTGCCAAAACACAAGGCACCTGGAGCATCAAAACAAAAGCAAAAAACTCTGCTACAGAGCCCAGCAATCTTAGAAAAGGTACAGACGAGAGAGAGAGAATCCCTTGGAGATGCAGAGCTTAAGGTGAAAAGTAGCGTCTCCCTGCCCCTATTTGCATCCTGACAAAAAGACACCCTCACACAAACATACCTTGGGAGGATCCTCCTCCAATGAGGCTTTGGGGAAGCTCCCGGTTTCAAGTTGGGCTGGCGTGCGCTTGTCTTGCAAAATTGAAGAATTGCATGAAGGGTGCGCAAGCTCAGCTGGGGTGTCAGGAGGGGGAGAGGAGGAAAGTGAGGAAGAAGAGGAGGAAGAAGAGGTAGCAGGAGGAGGAGGAGCCAGTTGCAAGTGCAGCTGCTGGAGGACCTTTGCACTGAGCAAGACAGTTTCTGCCCAGCCACTCTCCCGCCCCTGCCCAGACCCCTGCAGTCTCACCTCATGCCCGGAGGTGGAAGACGTGCCTTCAGTGCAACTCCAGCTGTGCATGCCAGTTCCTAACTGGCCACGGCCCGGTACCTGTGCGCAGACCAGAGGTTGGGGATCCCTGGCATAGGATTTCACCTCTGTAGGATTTCAGTGATTGGACAGGTTTGTTGGAATGTCCATGGGAGACAGGAGAAAGAGACACTGATTTGATGACCAGCATGTAAAAGATGTCTCAGCCCAGAGAAGCAGGGAGGATACAGGAAAAGTTTCAGAAGGGACCCTCCCTAGTTTTCCAGAGAGTAAAAGGAAGGAAGGAGAGAAACAATTTCAGTCTTGCAACATTCTGTTAATGTAACCTTACAATAAAGATAGAGCTAGAACTCCTGGTTGCACTTCCTGTTTGGACTACCTTGCAGGGCTAATACATATTGCACAATCTCAGTTGAGACATTAAAATCTGGCAGGATAAGAAACCTACATTAATCCAATATCATACCCAACATCATCTCAGGTAAGACCAAAAAAAGACACGAGTAGGCAGACAGGTAGAAGGTAGCCTCCTCTTACAACGGTGTAGCAGTACGTCCTTTTTATCCACTACTACCTTCAATTTTCTTTCCTGAAGGCAGCCTCCGAGTACTGAGATGCAGTGGGGAGAAGTTTAATTTATTTAGTAAAAATAAGGAAACATAACAAAAACAATAAAGATTTAGAATAATCTGAAACTGAAAGGAAGCTTTTAAATTTTAAATATTTTAATTTTCTAAATGCTTGAACCATTCTTCGTGTGTGTGTGTGTGTGTGTGTGTGTGTGTGTGTGTGTGTGTGTGCACATATATAATTAATTCATATATACATGGATGGGGCAAGAAAACCAAATGAACAAGCACTGACCATGCTTAGAAGACACAGAATACTAAATTATTTTTGAAAGAAAAAAACAAAGTAGTAGTGTGGAAAGAATGATGCAGTGTGAGTGGACTCCACACTGCAGCGTTTTGTTGCAGGCTTAAGTTGTAAGACACAGACTCACTGAGAATTGACTTTTTTTTCTGAGCTGCTTATATTTCCCATTATCCTGCCTTTAAGATATCTTGCATGTTTGACTCAGGCATATGTCCAAGATCTGCTCTGTTCAGAGTGTAAGCAATCTATAATAAGAAAATCAGAATTCAGAGGAAGAACAGAGCTCTCAGTAATAAAGCGGGTTGAAATATCTGTCACTGTAGAATAAAAAAAGAAAACCTATGATTGTGAAATACTCTTTTCCTTCATTCATAAGAGCCCATTTGACACCAAAAGATGCCTGCAGTTTTGATTTCACATGGAGAAGTCTCAATTCTTCAGTTTGAGAGAGACGAAAGGTTGTAAAATTATCTACTGAAAATTCCATCACCCATGTTGTAAATGGAAGCCAGTTCACTTAGAGCTGGAGCTTTCTCAGAGCTATTATCTTCTTTGCAGAGTACAAAATATGAGTATAATTTTCTTTACCCAACTCCCTTATAAAATATAGCAGGGACTATTAATTAAAAATCAGCAGCATTTACTGAGGAAGTGGCACAGATGAATTTTATAGCCCTTCATTTAGCACAGAGGAGATCCAGCAGCATTTTGATATATTGTCTGTTCAGCTATGTGGCAATTCAATTGTTCTTTAGAAGAAGGTCTGCTTTACAGGGTAGCAGGTCTCCTGCTTGAGAGCAGGGAAAACCTATCATTTTAGTTCCAGCTACCAAAGGAAATCAAGTGAATCACTAGCTAAGGTCTTCTTTCACTTCCACAGTGATCTGTGTGAAGATAAGAGTCAACTCACTGGATTGGTTTAGTGACCCAGTCAGGCTATTAGTTGTCAGCATGAGCACTTAATATGATGACACTGTGTGCCTGTGAATACAAGAGAGAGGCAGAATGCTTAGTCCTGTAGCTTTTGATTCAATGAAATACATCGGTTTAAGACATTATAATAATTGCTATGAAAATAAGAGACACTTTGCCTATTATGCATGTTGCTGAATTCATGACAAGCTGCAGTGGTGAGATAGCTGTTTCAACAAACCTAGGAAAGTCATGCCATTTAGAAATTTCTCAACTTTTCATTAATCCTGAATCATCCCGAAGCATACTGTGAAGCAAGACCTTTTGAGTAAAAACTCACACCAGACTAAATTAGTTCTTTAGGACACTGTAAGCCTTTTATAATTAATTTTTTTCCATCACTAATAAACAATCAAGCTATAGCACCTTCTCAGAATCAATATTTCACATTTAATCTATTTCAATTAAACACAAGTTTAAAGAAACTACAGAGAAATTAGCTAGAATTAACAATACATTTTAAAAAAGGTAATATGCAACTATCTGACAGATAATCTACTTGATTACTAAATTCTATTGCCAAACTAAAGAAAAGAGTACATAAAACAAGACAAAATTAACATTATATAAACCACCCATATATATCATTCATTTACTGTGTGTGTGTGTGTGTGTGTGTGTGTGTGTGTGTGTGTGTGTGTGTGTGTGTGTCAAATTATTTACAACAGCAGTCCTCAATCTTTTGGGCACCACAGTTTTGTGGAAGACAAGTTTTCCATGGACCAGGGGAGAAGGAACAAGGGGATCCTGTGCATTCACAGTTTTGCTTGCCCGCCACTCACCTCCAACTGTGCAACCTAGACCGGTACCGGGCTGTGGCCCTGGGATTGGGGACCCCACTCTACAACATCAAATTAGCAATAATATCTAGCTATTTTTGTAAAATATTAGGAAAGCACATTGTGTCATTTATTTATTTATTTGATTTATATAGCCACTCATATCACTTTTAATTTATTCTAGGTGGCTTACCATAAAGTAAATAAAAACACAAAATGTATAAAATGAAACAAACAAACAAATAAAACACATAACAGTGCCAAAGGCAATGGGCTAGAAACCAGGAAACCATGAGTATTACATGAGGAGGCATACCTTTCCTCTCTCTCAATCTAATTCTCTTAGCTGTTCTGCATACCTGATATTACCAAAGTTTCTTTGATTTAGGAGACCTTCTTTACCTAATTGAACTTGGACAAATTACCAAGTCTCACATTCAAAATTATAAAATTCAAAATTATTATACATTTGTATTGCAGTCTGCCAGTGGGGATTTTAAACCAGTATCCATCATGTTCTTTTATAACAGCATCAATAAAAAATGATTTCCTTCTATGCTGTCCCTTTCCCCATGCCCAGTCTAAACCCAGCCAATGTGATGGCGCCAGGATGTTTTGGGAACACTGAGGGATTTAGGCTGGTAACTTTCCACACTCAGGGCAAGCAGCCTTGAAGATGCCTGGCATTAACCGGTTCCATGTTGATCTGCTTTTCTTCAGCTGTCATCCCTCCTCCCAAATTCCCACATAAAAATGCATGCTGGTTTATTGCCCATTTGCCACCACCACCCCGCATCCCTCCCTCCTAGTCCTTTGATGGTAGGATGCCAGCAAGGTGCCAAGCCAAAGATGGTGGACTTGACAACCACCATAAATCAATGCTGTAGGTTTCTGCTATTCTGAACTAGGAAACACAAAGACAGCAATATGTGCTCTCAAAGTAGTCTGTAGCTTTAAAAATACAGAAAATTATTCAGTTCCCCCCAGCAAAAAACTTTAAAAAATAAAAACCTGCCTACATGCAGGACAAGAACATGTCCATAAAATATGAAAGGTAGCTACCAGCAATATTCTCTCTTAATTTAAACCTTTTACAAAGAAATACTTTTTAAAAATTAATGAAGAGATGCTATTGAGCTTCCTCCTTAAATTTCTGCTGCCCAGGGCAGAGAGTGAGACAAGAATTTTTTTCAATTTTCTTTTCTTTCTTACTTCTCCCTTCCCTTGGTTCCAATGAAGTTCCCAAGACTGATTTTCAGAAATAATGAATCCGAAGCTCATTTATCCATTTCTGACATCCTCAAGGCACAACTCCTCTATGTTTATTGCCTGCTAAATAATGTCCACTTGGAAGGAAGACCATACTAATGCCAGACAAACTTCCTTTACCTCTCTGAGTGAGAGGTCTATGGTATCTAGTGACAGACTATAGAACTGCATCCAAAGAATATTCAATAATTCCAATATCAAATTTATTCTAAACAATCATACACAGAGGAGAAAATTCACAAATGGCAGAAAACTACATCAATCAATAATTATACATTAATTGGGACCAATAAATAGAGGTCCTAGATGAGGTTTTTATTATATCATTTTCTTTCTTTGTTCATTTATTATGGTTCATCACACAATCAGCCAGATGTTTAGACTGGATTTGGCTTTTTTTTAATTCACCCATTGAGTCCTTCCCAAGGACCTGGGATAGGCAGATGTTGTTATTTTATGGTGCTAAAGATATCATCACAGGATGTTCTAAATAAAGCTGTCTTTTACAATTGACTAATGATTATTTTGTCAATGCCGTTCAAGTGGTGCTCCAGTTGTTTTGGGATTGCCTTCAAGATGCCTATTACTACCTTTGCTTTCTTTTGTCACGGTTGTTCTATTTCTATTTGTAGGTCTTTGTATTTTGTGATTTTTCTCCAGTTCTTTCTCTTCTGTTCTGCTGTCTCCAGATAATGCAATGTCCACTATCCAGACTATTTTATCTTTGTTATCAGCAATGTTAAGTCTGGGCAATATACAGCAGGTGCCTTTTGAATTCTAAAGTTCCAGAGCATTTTAGCTTGTTTGCTTTTAAATTACTTTCTCTCTTTTGTGGTCCCACCAGTTCTTGCTTGTAGGCAAATGAAAGTTCTTGCAGATCTTCCAATACACTGTTGTTGCTACTTTGTATTGCCATTGTTTGTAGTCAGTCTGTGCAATCTTTTTGCAGCAGCTAACTAGGTGGTCCACTGTTTCTTCAGCTTCTTTGCAGAAGTGGCACTTGCTGTCTAATGCTATCTTCTCAATTCTGGCTTTATATGCATGAGAACCTTCTATTGCCAGCAAGATGTTACACCAAGGACAAATTATGAAAAACTGTTTGAGCAGTGCAGACATTTATTTCCCAAAACAAAAGGATCCACTTGGTGAACTATGAACTGTGGATGGCCCGGAGGGGAAAAAGAGATTTTACCTATGTGGGTTTTCACAGGAAGTTATCCCCTAAGCAGGTCCAGTGGGCCCAATACTTTAACCCGTTCAATTTCACACTCCAGTATCTGCTGGGGGGAAAAACCTCTTTGCAGATGTGCTCTCCTACATGCCATAATAGTGTACAATAGTGTTTAATAGTGTACAATAGTGCCCAAGAGGCAGTGGTGATATCCATCATCCCATCTGAGCAATGCACAGCACCAGCTCTCACCTGACAACAAGCAACCCCCTGGCTGGAGCCAGCCCAAGACTTAGCGCAATCCTTAAAAGGTGCCCTAATAAGAGATGAGAGGTTCCAGCAGCACAACAATGACCTACCTGTGAGGGAGGGGCTGGCATGGAAAGGTGCCAAAATATATGTCCCAACCAGCCAGCAGACCTGGATTTTACAGAGGAGACACAAGAGCAGCAGGATATTTTGGGTTTGTGAAGACCCTGCACCTAGTGAAGAGACAATTCTGGTGGCCAAAAATGAAAAAAGACATAGAAGCTTTTGTGGGCCAGCTGCCCTGTGTGTGCATCAATGAAACAGATGCATGGAAAGCCCCCCTCAGGGTTACTTCAGTCGATAGTCAACCCGATAAACCCCTGGGAGGAACTCTCAATGGATTTTATTGTGGACCTGTCAGAGAGCGTCGGGAATACTGTAATTTGGACTATTACGGACTTATTTTCCAAGTAGCACATTTTGTGGCATGCCCAAAGATTCCCTCCATCCAATCCTGCCAAAGCTGTTCATACTGCATATCTACTGACTGCTTGGAGTTCCAAAGTGTATTGTCTCAGACTTTGGGGTGCAGTTCACTGCAAAATTTTGATGGGAATTCCTTAAGCTGATTGGCTCCTCACGGGGCCTTAGCTCCGCCTACTATCCCAGTACCAATGGAGCCTGTGAACGAACCAATTCAGTGTTAGAGCAGTACCTGAAGTGTTATGTCAATTACCAACAAACCAATTGGGCCGAACCCCTGCCTTTTATAGAAGTGGCATATAATAACTACATGCATAGTAGTACGGGTTTTACTCCTTTCAGAATAGCTATGGGGTGGAGTTTGTGCTGATGCCAGAGATCCCTCAGGGACAACCATCCTTGGTATCATTGCCTGAGTGGATGAAAACTTTAAAGGAATCATGGGGGTAGTACTCAGAGTGTTACAGAAAGCTAGGAAGACACAAAAAAAGCAAGCATACAAGAAGAAGAGGGCACCACAGAGGCAGCCTTGTAAAAAGCTGGGTTCCAAGTATATAGGACCTTTCCAAATTATCTGGATCATAAATTCAGTTATTGTAGAATTACAACTGTCAAAAAGCCTTAGGTGAGTCCACCCAGTATTTCACTGCAGCCTGCTAAAACCTTTCCGCAGTTCAGGATTAAGACCTGCTGCAGAATCCCCTCCTCCTATTCTGGTCAAAGGAAAGGAACATTATGAGATTAAAGAAATTCTTAACTCCCAATACCATAGAGGAAAACTGCAGTATTAAGTGTTATGGAGAGGCTACCATTTAACTGATGCGAAGTGGGTGACAGCAACAGATGTGAAGGCAGCTAGGTTAGTGCACAAATTTCATGCCATGCATCCAGATTGGCCCAAGTGAGGGAGGTCTTAGCAGTGGACAGGAATGTCTAATCTTATATTTTATTTTCCAGGCAGGCCTATGGTTCTTCTAGAGGGTCAGCATGTCAAACTTTACTTGACTCCATAGCACCTGCTTTCACTCACAGTTTGCCAAAAAGTGACAGGAGGAGAGGTGATGAACTGCTGTAGAGGGGGAGGCTATGGAATGCACGAGAACCTTCTGTTGCCAGCAAGACATTATCACCAAGGACAAATTATGAAGACATGTTCAAGACATTCAGACAGTTTTTCTCAAAACAAAACTGAACCCAATTGGTGAACTATGAACTATCCTGGAGGGGGAAAAGGCATTTTATCTATGTAAAATGACTTTGCTTCTGCTGTGCCTAGATGGATCTTTCAATAATGCTATATTCTTGGTCAACGTAAAGAGCCAAGGGTTTCTTTTGTTGAATGTGCCAAATGGGACGGTTGACATAGGGATTCAAGAGTTTATATAAGGTCTTTGCAATACAATGTAGCAGTGTGGTGTACTTCTTTCTTATCCTCTCTGGCCTGTGACTCCATTCTCTTTTCCTCTAGTTTTCCAAATCTGTTCTTACAGTATCTCTTCCAGCAATCTAGCATTTTTCTGGAGCCACTAAATATGTTAATTTTTTCCTGGATAAACCACCATTTAATATAGACCACTGCTTACTATGTTTACTCCTGGGTTATCTCAGTACAATAAAACTGTGCATGCTCTGACAGGGTTGTGTCCATCCAATCATTGGCTGAGGGTGCAGAAGTGTTGATAAGCCATGAAATAGATTGAAAGCCTTTGCATCACACTATCACAGGGGTTTGGGGAGCTGGTCGTGGAGGTTGCTCTAGATTTTTTTTAATTGTTGAAAAATGATACTAGCAAATGTTAAAAATTGAAGTAGATTTCATTTATAAGAAACTGAGCCACTGAATTTTTATTTGAGAGGAATGAAGCTTTTAAAGCTACTTACAGCATTAATTGCTTATTTCTTTTCTGTCTCGCAGAGACAGATATAAAACCATTCATGTGTTTGTTTTATTTTCCAGGCATCATGTAAGAGAATAAAATCCACTTAGCATGACTTCAACCCCTCCCCACCTTATAACTCCTTTTTATTATTAAAATGATTCTGATTTATATCTCTGCATCAGGAAAAGTATAAAATAATAAAGCAGAATACATTTTATATACACTGGCAGAAACAAAAAAATGATCATTGAAAAACTAATTTCTATTGCAGGATGAGGTGTTGTTCTTCTGAAATATGGGTTGTCATTACCATTTCTTTCTTGCAGCTAAACTCTAATCATGAGATCCATTACTTTTGAATGAAATATAGCAACGGGGAGATGTCAGATTTTTTGAAAGGGGGAGAAGAATCTTGAATCATCCTTCCCCATGTATATCCAATCTAAATATTTCAGGGACAGACCTTTGACAAAGTACCTTATGATCTTATGCTTCATGAAATATAAGATATGGACTAGACAAAATTAGTTACATGTATTTAAAACTGGCTGAATCAAGAATACACATTCATGGCTCCATTTTAGTTTAGAGGGAAGTATTAAGTGGCATGTCCTGGACTCTGGGCCATTCAACCTTTTTTTTATCAATGACTTGGGTGAGTGAGTCCTCAGGACATTTACAAGGATGCAGATAGCACCAAGCAGAAAGAGATGACTAATGTTTTAAATGAAAGAGAGATTTAACAAGATCTAGGCAAATTTGAGCAGTGGGTTGAAGGGAATAGGTTGGAATTTAACAGGGAGAAATGTAAAATTCTGTATGTGGATTGGGAAAATATTAAGGTACCACTATAGGATGTGCAACAGTACATGGGGATCCAGTTGTTCTTGTTCCACATTAAAAAAAATGTGATGCTACTACTAAAAAGGAAAATGGATGTTACCATGGAGTGTTTTAACAGGAGCACTGAGACCACATCATAGAAAGTAATTATTCCACTCTATTCCATCTTATTAAGACCCATTTGGAGTACCTTGTCCAGTCCTGAGCACTGCAAGTGTGCCATCAAATTGTGTCAACTTTTAGCAATCACATAAATAGATTTTTGCCAGTATAATCTGCTCAAAACTTGGTAAACCCATCACTGCTATAATAGAGTTCATCTAGCTTGCTGCTAGTCATTCTCATCTTCATTTTCCTTCCACCTTTCCAAGCATTAGAGTCCTCCCCTGGGTGCTAGGTCTTCACACAATGTATCTGAAGTTAAATAATTTTATGCTGGTCATTTGTATCTCAAATGAGAACTTTGGTTGATTTGTTCAATGATCCATTTGTCTATTAACTTGGCTATCTACAATATTCTCCAACACCAAAGTTCAAAAATATTAATGTTCTTTCTATCTTGCTAAGTTCAGCTTTCATTTTCATAGGCAAAACCATTTCCAGCTTGGAGCCAATTTGTTTCACAATATTCCATCTGTACTGCAGCTTCCTGTTCTTTGTATAGATTTCACAACAGACAATGAGATGCTCTGAGATTCCCATTTTTCTAAATATATTCCACAGTTTGACATGTTTGACACAATCAAAGGCTTTTCAGTAATCAAAGAAGCACAAATCAGCTTATTTTTGGTATTTTTTGGCTATCTCAATTATCCAACATACATCTGCAATAAACAGTTCAAAAAAGAACAATGACATTTCAGAAGTGAATTACCACAATATCTGAATTAAAACTTCAAGAAAGGAGGTTTAGATTAAACATCAGGAGGAACCTCTTGATTGACTGGATCTCAGGAAGAATTCCCTGAGATCTATACAAGTTGCCATCCTGTCAGCCCTTCATGGTAAACTGGACTAGAAAACCAAAATTATGATCACTTATGAACAGGAGGAAGAGCTGCAACTAAAACAATTGTAACATGAAATAAATTGAGTCCAAAGCAGAAGTGAGGTTTGAGGAAACATCTCAGACTAGACCCTGCCTAGTTTCCTGAAAGGGAAGCAAGGAAAGGGGATATGGATTCAGACTTGCAAGACATCAGTTAATATAATCATATAGTAAAAGTACAATTATCATTCATAATTTGGGTTTCCTAGTCTGGTCTACCTCAGGGATAGCCACTGCTTCACTTTTGTGGAAAAATGAGAACAATGGTAGCACTGGACACAATGCAACATTCCCCTGCGGCAAGTCATTCCTCAAAGAATAACTGTCCTAATCAACAATTGGCTGATAGAAGAATCTCTATAGTTAAGCTGAATGAATGTTGAGGAAACCGATGACAATAAGGCTAAAGTTGGTATTGACCTACTACCATCTATTTGGGGTATAACATCTGCCAGAAGAAGAAAATTACACATTGAATTAAAGTGTTTAATTCAAGAAATATATGTAAAATTTCTTATCCCTATCCCTTTTCAAATCTCTGCAACAACTTGATACAGCATGGGCACTACAAAAGAGGAGAAATCTAATCTCTAACTTATTTTAGTTTATATCCTAAAATAAATTTCAGAAACAAGGACTATTCCCCTTGTGTATACTATTCTGCCCAACCTATGAAAGTGTCACAGAGATATAATGATGGAAAAGCTTTATGTTTTCATTTTTCTCTATCTATTTGTGCAATGAAATCTGGCACTGAATTGCAAGAAGGAAGAGTGAAGAGACAAATCCACATTGAGTCATTGGTATGCAGAAAAAGACTCAGAAAAGATCCTCCTGAATTCTTCACAAGGTTTATCTGATAATTATGCAGAATGTATTTGAGTCTATCTATATGTGAACAACAATAAAGAAACTACTTTGAACAATTCAACATGTTATTCTTAGTTTTCCATGCCTGACAATTTCTGTGAAAAACTATATACATGACTTATTCTTCTGTATTCAAAAATCTTATAATATACCTGTTTTAGTTAAATCATGAGCTTAACAGTTATCATTAAGAACCTTTGAAGTACACCATAAACTTCCATGGGACAAATGTTTACTGGGGTCTTAGACACTTTCACTTCTAAAACATTATCTGAGAAAGAATGTTTTTGTTTTTAATAAAGCATAAATCTGTTAGTTAAAACAAGCTATAATTACACCCAGAATTGCCATGAACCTAATCTAATCATTTCGGTGTAGAGATTTGAAGAAAATAACCACCAAATGCACAAAAAGAACCAAGCTGTCCTTTGCAGACAGTTGAAATGTCTTCAGTGTTCATTTTTAAAGTGGTTTTTCTAGTTACTTAGAAAACTATTTACTAAGTTTATATCTATATTTGACACATAGGAATGAACATATCTGTCTATGAAATAACCTGAGAAATCATTATCTTCTTTTCCCCAGTATAAAATATTATGTCAAATGCTTTTATTGATATATAGATTTCTGAGATAGACTAATGTAGGTAATCTCTGTGCATTGTTTTCTATCATTTTTAACCACAGGTTATCACTTTGTAGAGGTCTGATAACTAAGCAGCACAAAATGAATTAATAATTTGACACACTACATTTTATGATCAGTCTAGCTCTGGGTTCACCAAAACCAGGTGTCATGCAGAGGTATTAGAATGCTTTATCTCAAATTTGTTGCAACCTTCTTGCCAGCAATGTTTTCTGCACATCATTTGACCTATATGATAAAATATCTTGGAGATTATTTAATTTATTTAATTCAATAATAGTCTTTCTAAATAAAATGGTGCTTCTTTTGTCTCAACAAGGTAAGCTAAGCAATTTTTTCTCTCTCCAGCTCTTTTCTTGTCTGCATTGCAGACATAAAAGTATTTTTATTTATTGGGTGGCTCACAATAATCAAACAAATTGCAATAAAATAAATAAAACATAAAAATACATTATTTTTGTGTGGTTTGGGATGTTTTGAAGTGCAACATTTAATGATCTTGAGCCAATCAAGACTACATAGTCTTACTCATTCAGTATGTTTTTACTATTAAAGATACATGAACAAAGCAGAATTTTTTATTAAATGTTTATTAAACAGATTCTTAATTAATAAGACACACTGTTTAATGTTCGCAAAATATTCTTTTAAAGAGACAACAATCCAGTTGGGATGATTAACAGCCATTGGAAAGAGGCCACCATATACAGTTTAAAATATAAAATATAAATTGACAATGTTATCCTAACACATTTTCTAGTAAGTAAGAGGTATTTCAAAAATTCTAATCACAAAGAATACCTGTGAGTATAATTTTGTTTTCATTTATTACTGGGTTGAAATATTACTGAACATTTCATTTTCATTTCCAAGAATGATGAAAGGATAAGTCCTATGAAACCATTAATAACATTTTTTTTTTCATTTTGATTTTTAAGGATATAGTTGCAAGTATTTTATAGAAAAATACCAATGCTTGTAATATGAACACTAAAGATTTCTAGTTGAATTTGACTCTTCATGATTTTATGCCATGAACATGTTTTGGGGATTTATTTATTTTTTATTTTTTTATTTTGCATTTTATAGAAGAGCTTTGCCACTGTCCTTTTCCACAATGTTTTTCAGCTAATTCACAGTTTAGCCTACATCTCTAATACGTTCTGCCAGTGCCCACTCAAGTACTAACCAGGCTCAATCCTGCTTAGTTTTTGGGCTCGATGTACCTTAAAAAATAAAGAAGAAGAAGAACCGCAAGAAATGCAAAATTGCAAGTGTCAAATCATAGAGGAAAAATGATGTCATTGGGTTCAAAAATGAATGAACCCTTCTATGGAAATTGAATAGTTCTGCCTCGGTAGTTATGCTGCTGTGATTTAATTTCACTTTGAAATGCAGGAATGAAGAGTTATGATGTATGATTCCATTAGGATGAAAGAGAAATAACTTGACTCTTATCTAAAGTCCACTAAAGTCACAAATGCTGCTGCCACTGTATGTGACTTTGTGTTTGCATGTACATATCTGTGTGTTCATGTATGGATCGATTTGAAAGTATAGGCTTTTTACCCTTATGCTAAAGTGAGATAAGATAAGATGTTGACTTTGTAGATTTCAGCAATCCAAAGGCCTTGCAATTTGCAAGTACAATGCATATATGCAAATAAAATGTATATATCTACTATATGCAATATGCATGTAGTAAAAAAAATACTATATGTTTATCAATGACAAGGCAGTATTTAGAACTGCAATGAGAGTTAACTTTCTTAAATACATTCAGTGAAGAAACCAATAGATACAAGATAGAAATAGTTAACAAGGAAAAATAACATTTCCATGCTATTTCCATAATGCTAACTGTGCAAGACTATGTATTTCATATTTGGTCAGGAAAACATTCTGGCATAAATCAAAGTATTTATTATACATAATTATTGCATCTGTTTCAGAATAGGCAATGTGCAGAAAAAGAAATTGTCTACCAATTCACAGAAAAATTTACAAACTTTTAGCAAGATGTATTGAGAAGAAAGAAATAAGGCTAGAAGAATTTTGGCAACTGAATTATTTTACTATTATTACATTGGTACAGAGACATTGTTATGTTTTTCCTAACTGCCCTATTGGAACCAGCAAAGTGGCAGTTCTCTTTACTGATAACATGCACATAGTTAGTTATATAATCATCAACAACCTCAGAACTAATCATTACACTACCAAAGTACACAAATTCATCAATCTTTTTTTTTCATTGTTTATCTATATCTTATACAGTCCGTGTAATCTGCCAAGCACAACACTTGGTGTTCAGTCTATACTACATTTTACATGGGAACATTTGCTACTGTGGTATTATTCCAAATACAATTAGCATTAAGTTTCAGTTATTCAATCCTGTCAGTCAGAATTATTCTCAAACATGTATCATGGTCTATAGGCCAGAAAGCACAACAATGAAACAATAAACATGAGCCTGGAGTTATTATTAATAAAGCTTTCTAAAAAGATGAAAAATGCAATAAAATTACATAAAATGCATTATTATGGTAACTGTAATATAAATAGGAGTGACAATCACAAAAATGTTTGCTAAACATCAACTGTAGGTTGGATGCATTCAACAAATGGTAGCACAACATTGGACAACCTGGAAAGATATTTTAGACAGATAAAAGCAGTGACAAATAGATACTGTTCTCTCCACCAGGGTAGTTCTTTAAAATAGGATAAATATCTATTACCTTCCAAGATTCCATAGAGAGAACAAGAAAGGACTACAGAGACATCTTCACAAGATGACGATATAATTAGTGTTAGACTTGGATTATTCAACCCTAACAGTCAAGAATTTTCTCACCAGAAAAAAAATCTAAGTTGGTTCTTACATTACCATACATGTTAATATTTTCCATTGCCTTTTATATGTTGAAATAATGTTTATGTACTTGAAAACCCAGTTGAGATTGAAAAAAACCTGGTTGTCTCCAAATATTGAACATACCAGATGACAAGGTAGAGTGGAATGGGTTGTTTTCAACCTCCACAATTTTTCCAACTAAAGGTTTCTCCTTCTACTAATATATGCTACTGACTTCCATGTCAAACTGGACAGTAGGACTCCTAAGCAGGCATGAGAGTAAGCAAAACAATTCAAATGTAATAATTTCTCCTCCTTGTGAAGGATTTGTGTCATATTGAATTGATCAATATATGCACACAATGTAGCAAATGTAGAATGTCCACATGTTCCTATTTTATATGAATAGAATAGAATAGAGCTGGAAGGGACCTTGGAGGACTTCTAGTCCAGCCTCCTGCTCAAGCAGGACCACCTATAATGTCTCAGACAGGTGGATGTCTAGTGTCTTCTTAATAATCTCCAGTGATGGAATGCCCACAATTTCTGGGGGTAAGCTGTTCCACTGGTTGATTGTCCTCATTGTTAAGAAATTTCTCCTTAATTCCAGATTGCTTCTCTCTTTGGTCAGTTTCCAACCGTTGTTTCTCATACTTCCATCTGGTGTTTTGGTGAACAACCTGACCCCCTCTGCCTTGTGGCAGCCCCTTAGATACTGGAACACTGCTATCATGTCTCTCCCATTTCTTCTTTTCCTTAGACTAGCCAGACCCAAATCCCGTAGCCATTCTTCATATGTTTTAGTCTCCAGGCCCCTGATCATCTTAGTTGCTCTTCTTTGAATTATTTCCAAACTCTCCACATTTTTTTGTGTGGTATGGTGATCAAAAATGGCTGCAGTATTTTAGGGTGGCCTTACTAGGGCTTTATAAAGCGGTAATAGTACTTCTCGTGATCTTGATTCTATGCCTCTGTTTATACAACCCAGGATTGTGTTAGAACATAGAATCAAGATCACACAAAGTATTAATACTGCTTTATCAAACCCTAGTAAGATCACACCTGGAATACTGCAATCAGTTTTGGTCACCATGCTATAAAAAAGATGTTGAGAGTTTGGAAAAAATTCAGAGAAGAGCAACTAAGATACTCAATGCAGGGAGACTAAAAAATATGAAGAACGGCTGCAGGAATTGGGTTTGGCTAGTCTAAAGAAAAGAAGAAATAGGGGTGACATGATAGCAATATTCCAGTATTTGAGGGGCTGCCATAAAGAACATGGGGTCACATTATTTTCCAAAGCACCAGAGGGCAGGATAAGAAACAATGGCTGGAAACTGATCAAAGAGAGAAGCAACCTGGAATTAAGGAGAAACTTCTTGACAGTGAGGACAATCAACCAGTGGAACAGCTTGCCTTCGGAAATTGTGGCCATTCCATCACTGGAGGTTTTTAAGAAGAGACTAGACAAGTCACTTGTCTGAGATGGTATGTCTGAGATGGTATAGGTTCTCCTGCTTGAGCGGGGGGCTGGACTAGAAGACCTCCAAGGTCCCTTCCAGCTCTATTCTATTCTGAACAGTTACATGATATATATAGAAGCAACTCCCACTCATCTTTACAGCAGTTACAAGCAAACAAATTCACACCTCCTTTTAAAAAAAAATATCATATTCTTTTTTCCCATATTCAACACTTTTTAATCAGCAAATTCATAAATTACCAATTCATTTTTTCTCTTTTCAGTCAAAAGTAAATAACAGTTGCCAGACTTATCCCTGATCAAACAGATTAGTTTTGCCATTTCTGCAAATTCTGTCATCTTCACTATCCATTTCCTTTGTAAGTATTTGAATATTTTGTTTGTGCATGTAATAACCACGCTGCAGTCACCATATACAAAACCAATCATCCATAGATCTTTTATAATTGACTATCCACAAATACATTTTACCACATTTTTCACTGTTTCTCTTAACTCATAGGAATTACCTTCCTTTTGCTTTTAAGCTTTAATCTTCTATTTTCAGGCTTTTCCTCTGCATCATCTACTTCTTTGCTTTGATTACTTGAACTGTTTTGCAGCACAGGTGGCCTGGAGGAAAAAAAACCATCCATTGGATTCTGAAGGCCAGATTCTGAACAGCACACACACACCACACACACACACACACACACAAGTCCAATGACTTTTTGTGAGAAACAGAAAATATAATGTTATGTGTTGTGTCCTGAGCCTGCAAAAGCAGGCTCGGGACGATGCAAGAGTCCCGGGCATTTGCAAAAGCTGCCCGGGACCAGACTGAGCGGCGCCGGCCTTGCGCGCATGCGCAAGGCGGGAAAAGACTGCCAGTGATTGGTTGAAATTGCCCGGGGATCAGAGGGTATAAATAGAGGCCTGCGTGCCTCTGCTCGGGTTGTTCGTTGACTGTAGTCAGAGAATAAAGACATGTTGGAAATGCATTGCTTCAAGCGCCATTATTCTCTGGACTTAACACTGGCGACGAGGGTGGGATTCAGTCTAGATAGCTAGGAAAGCTTGAAGACTCACCCAAAGAAGTCCGGAAGAGGAACGACGGTGTTGAAGTCAGCGTCTATCCTGCCAGTACAGCATCGCTGGAGGGTGAGTGCGGCTGAAGAAAACCCTGTTCCCTGATCATGGCAAAAATTGGGCGGTTAGCTGAATTTGATGTCTCTCACCCGGAGAAGTGGGAATCTTACGTTGCAAGAGTAGAGACTTATTTCCACGTAAATCAGATAAGGGAAGAAGGTCTAAAGGCTGCCACAATGTTGTGCATTTGTGGGCAAGATGCCTTTGAGATCGCCGAGAATATAATCGCCCCGGCCTCGCTAGAAACTGTTTCATACTCCGATTTGAAGAAAGTTTTGAAAGAACACTTCCAGCCTAAGCAATCTGTCATTGCTTGGAGGCACACATTTGAACTGAGGGATCAGTGAGCTGGGGAATCAGCAAAAGAATTCATTGCAGCCTTGAGAAGAGCAGCTAAACCGTGTGACTTCAAGGACTTAGAGGAAAGGCTACGTGATCGTTTTGTGTGCGGACTGAGGAACAGAGACTTACAGCAGAAGCTGTTTGCTAAGGAAGATGTCTCTTTCCAAGATGCTCTGCGAGAGGTTATGGCAGAGGAAGCTGCAGGTGGAGCAGTCAAGAATATGCGGCCTAGTCGAAGCGCTCCAGAGACCGCCACCATCCATAAGGAGGACGTGCGAGAAGATTCGGAAGAAGATCCTGAAGAGGTGGACAAGCTTTACCAAGCAGCTGGGAGGAGGTCCAAAGATCAGCAGGACAAGGGCCCAGCTGAGCTTCATTGCTTCGGATGCGGTGGTCGCCACAAGCGAGCGGAATGTCGGTTCCGTTCCGCCATCTGCCGAGCGTGCGGAAAGGCCACATCGCTGCGGTTTGCCTGGGTCGACAGAAGGTACAATCGAAGGAAGAATTGAGTCTGAAAGGTACCAGGGTGCCCAGTCAAAACAGGGTGGGGTTCTGTGCAACACGTAGGAATATTTTAAGAATAGGCACACACAAACCCCTTAAAAAGAAATTATCCCCTAAAGTGAAATTGCAGGGAGTTCCATTGTCAATGGAACTTGACACGGGGTCTGCCCTATCCATAATTTCCCTCAACACATTTCACAAAATCTGCAGCAGCAGTGGCCAGCGAGTTTCGCTAAGGCCTTCTAATGTAATCCTTACGGATTTTCAAAATTCCCAAGTGTGCGTTAAGGGGGAGGCCACCCTTAATGTACAGTATAAGAATTTTGTAGGCCCCCTAGACGTGCTGGTTGTGGGGGGTGAGCGCACGAGTCTCATTGGACTCGATTGGTTTGAGGCTTTGGGGATCCAAGTAACAGGGCTGCACAAGTTGCAAACAGAGACCCTTGCAGATGTCTGCAAGGAGTTTGCAGATGTGTTCAGTTCTGAGCTAGGATCCTACAAAGGACCTCCAGTTTCACTTAAGCTAGATTCAGCTGTACAACCCATTAGGGTTAAACCTAGGAGAGTACCATTTGCTCTTAAGGGCAAGATTGATGCTGAACTGGACAAGTTGCTCCAGCAAGGCATATTAGAGCCTGTAGATTCTAGCCCATGGGAAACTCCCATTGTAACGCCTTTAAAGGCAAATGGGGACATTCGTATTTGTGCAGACTACAAGTGCACACTAAACAAGGCCCTACAGCAACATGCTTATCCTGTGCCTGTAGTGAGCCACATTTTGGCCTCTCTAAAAGAGGGCAAGATTTTTGCTAAGCTTGACCTGGCTCAAGCGTATCAACAGCTGCCTGTTGATGATGCAGCAGCAGAGGCTCAAACCATTGTTACCCATAGAGGGGCTTTCAAAATGAAAAGGTTACAGTTTGGGGTGAATGTCGCTCCTGGCATTTTTCAGAGTGTAATGGAAAACACCCTGAGGGGTATTCCTGGTGTATGTCCTAATTTTGATGACGTTCTCATCGCTGGAGACTCTACACAAATGCTGGCAGAGAGGTTAAGGGCTGTTTTGCTTCATTTCCGAAGAGCAGGCCTTAAATTAAAACAGGACAAATGTAAGATTGGTATGCATTCCACTGATTTCCTGGGATTCAGGATAGATGCTCAGGGTATACACCCGTCTGATGCTAAGCTCAAAGCTATTCAGCAGGCTTCAAGCCCCAAATCTAAGGGAGAATTACAAGCATTTTTGGGGTTGCTTAACTTCTATCATGCTTTTCTACCCCATAAAGCTGCTATTGCTGAACCCTTACACAGACTACTAGATAAAAATGCTTGTTGGCGCTGGACCAAGGTCCACGAAGCCAGTTTCAATGAGGTTAAGGCCTTGCTTACATCCAATGCGGTGTTGGCTCATTTTAATGAGCAATTGCCAGTGTGTCTGGCTTGTGATGCTTCCCCGTATGGTGTGGGTGCTGTGCTTAGCCATCTAACGGCTGACGGGACTCAGGTCCCTGTGGCATATTATTCTAGGACATTATCTGCTGCTGAGCGAAACTATGCTCAAATTGATAGGGAGGCTTTGGCTATTGTGGCTGGAATTAAAAAATTCCATGATTTCCTCTATGGCCGCCATTTTACGGTCTTTACGAACCACAAGCCGTTGCTGGGGTTATTCACTACCTCTAAACAAACCACACAAATTCTGTCCCCTCGCATGCTGCGATGGTCCATTTTTCTGTCTGCTTATGACTATTCACTAGTTCACAAACCAGGCAGAGAAATGGGTCATGCTGATGGATTGAGTAGACTGCCATTGCCCACTGTGGACCCTGATCCTGCCCCTGCTGTGCACATATTGTCCATTCAAGAATTGCCAGAGTGTCCCCTTAATGCTAGGGATGTGGCTGCTGAAACTGCCACTGATCACACGCTCAAACATGTGCTGACATGGGTGCTGTCAGGATGGCCTGACAGATGCCCCGAGGGGGATTTTCAATGTTTTTGGGTCAAGAGGCACGAGTTGTCAACTTTCAATGGCTGCCTCCTCTTGGGCTCTAGAGTTGTGATTCCGGCCTCATTGAGGGCGAGAATCTTGGGATCTTTACATGAGGGCCACCCGGGGATTGTCAGGATGAAAGCGCTTGCGCGCAGCCATTTGTGGTGGCCTGGCATTGATAGGGAAATTGAGGCACAGGTACATGGGTGTCATGCGTGCCAGCAGTCCAGGCCAAAAATGCCCCAGGCCCCTGTGCATAGGTGGGAGGAAACACACACTCCATGGTCTAGAATACATATAGATTACGCTGGGCCCTTTCAGGGGCAATTCTTCCTGGTTGTTGTAGATAGCCATTCCAAATGGCTGGAGGTTGTGCCTGTGTCATCCACCACTGCTACCAAGACCATTCAGGTGTTGAGAAACATTTTTGCTGCNAGTAGCTTCACAGGTGTCTCAGCCACACCCACCACGGGTCCTGCATGAAGGTGATCCTGTCTGGGCCAGGAATTATGGGCCTGGACACCTCTGGGTCCCGGCTGTGGTCTGCAAGGTCTCGGGGCCTCTGTCCTACGAGGTGTCCTTAGAAGACAGCTGCGTTCTTCGCCACCACATTGATCAACTTCGGGTGAGGCGGGACTCACCTAGGTTTCCTCCTCTGTCTTCGCTAGGGGGGGAGGAAGAACAGGAAATGCATTCTGGGAATCAGAATCAGCAGCCAGCACTGGCTGTTGAAGACGACATGGGTACGCAACACCCACATTCCGTAAGTGCTCCAAATAGGAATTCTTGGGGCAGAGGGCAAACTGACACCCCCACACTCACTCCAGCCTGGGAGTCACACCGGAGGTATACTAACTACCCACAATTCACCAACAATACTCCAGACAAGGAGACTAACTGGGAGCATACTAACAATTCACAATATACAAAAGAGCAGGCACACTGGGGTGGAGACACGCCCTTTTCAGAAATAGTTCACAGAAGGATGTCCCCACGCATTAGAGCTAACAGGGAGGTATCCTTGGACCCTATCACTACAGAAAGGAGCCAGGAAAATTACACACCTTCAGGGAACACTGAAATGAGCTCAGAGGGCTCAGGAAACTCCCCAAGAGGTAGGTCAACCAGGTATAGTGAACAGCAGAGTCCTGACTTCCTGAGCCTAGGAGGCGGGCAGGGAAGCCAGGCAGCAGTCACTAGACAACTTCAGGGTAATTCACCTAGTGTGGAAAGCAATGGGGAAAACAATGCAAGTTCTACAGGTCCGAGAAGGTCGCTACGGGTAAAAGGCCCTCCAAAATACCTTGCAGACTACGTGAGGTGAGCAAGAGTTTAGGACCCTGAACATGAGGTTCAGACTGATTAGATCTTTGGAAAACTGGGTTGGGGGCATTGGTTTCAGAAAAGACAGAACGGACCCATACCTCTTACACTATGTACATTTATTGTAACAGTACGTGAACAAAGGATTCACCAAGGTGGCATCCATGTTGGGCGCAGCATTACTTTATCTAGGGGGGATGGGTATTGTGTCCTGAGCCTGCAAAAGCAGGCTCGGGACGATGCAAGTGTCCCGGGCATTTGCAAAAGCTGCCCGGGACCAGACTGAGCGGCGCCGGCCTTGCGCGCATGCGCAAGGCGGGAAAAGACTGCCAGTGATTGGTTGAAATTGCCCGGGGATCAGAGGGTATAAATAGAGGCCTGCGTGCCTCTGCTCGGGTTGTTCGTTGACTGTAGTCAGAGAATAAAGACATGTTGGAAATGCATTGCTTCAAGCGCCATTATTCTCCGGACTTAACATTATGGTTTTATGATTATAAGTTTTGAGGATTCGAATAAAAATAATAAATTATAGAGAATATATAAACAATGTTATTATCATAGAGTAAGAGATTATTTTATATTTAAATTACTACTAAATTGCTGTAAAAGTAAATTTGGAAGTCACTTCTTCATCATTCTTTTTTTCTTTTCTTTGATTTCTGCATCTTTGTCTTTGTTCTTTCATTCATTCTTCTTCTTTCATTCTACATATTAGTGCTTGATAGCTTTTATTCTGTATTAACTATTTAAAAAATATAAAAAACAACAACACACACTAACACCTCATTGTAATAAAGTCATTTTGCTATTCCTGGACAATGCAGTCACAGTTTCTGGTCTGCTCAAATAAACAAATCTGCCTTAATCATATGTTACAACACTTCACACAGAAGTGAAAAGATCGGTTTCATTTGTTTATATACATCTAACTTAGCAGAATTCTGGCATTTCAGACTAAAAGAGCCCAACTTTAAAAAAAAACAAAACAGATGCCTTTGCTGCAAAGATCATGAATCTATTCATACAGAACCAGCTTACAGTCTTTCCAGAAAGCAAAATATATGTACACAAAGGACAATGAGACTCAATAACTGTAGAACAGAATCAGGCAGTCAGGAGTGTCCAAGAATAGCTGCAAAGTTGTCTTGAGAATCTATCTTCATATTTTGCTATGATTCCTGTCTAATATAGCTGAACATAGATTTATTATTATTATTATTATTAATTTAATTTATATACCGCCCTTCTCCCGCAGGACTCAGGG
>NW_015387920.1:133258-140801 GCF_001527695.2 Protobothrops mucrosquamatus | reverse complement strand
TAGTTAGTCCTAGCCACCCTCATCGCCACTAGGTAGGATCTAACATGTATCCTAACCTGTGTTCGGTCGGGTTCGGTTCGGCTGGCCCTCCAACTGCTCTCTAGGCTTCTTTTCCGACGTTTCATCTCTCTCAGCTCCTCGGTGAACCAGGGAGCCAATCGAGATCTACGTCGGGTCAGAGGCCGCAAAGGCACGACTCAGTCCAATGCTGCGGCGGCAGTTGTCTCCCAAGCCGCCGCCTGATTTTCCGCCGAGTCGTGGACCAGATCCTCCGGATATGGCCCAAGCTCCGTCAGGAACCTCTCAGGGTCCATCAGTCGCCTGGGACGGAACCATCTAGGCGGTTCCGTCTCCCTGCGGCGAGGGGGAGCGGTCCGGAAGTCCATCCTTATGGACATCATTATAATCACAATCATGAACCAAGTTCCAGATCAAGAATGTCCTTTCAAAAAAAAAATCTTGCAATAGAAAAGGTATTTTATGATGTGACACTGAACAGGTTGGGGCTGGTAACTGCATGCAGAAATTCTCTGTGCCCAGAGGTTGAGTCTGCCAAAAATAGACTATCAAAAATAAATTTCTTGGGAGTAAAAAGGTGTTGTATGACTGTTATTCCACTATGTTGTCTATCAGTCACAATCCAATTATACTGGTTAGCATCAGATAAAGAGAAATGATGCCAGAATATATAACTCTATAGTAATTGCAATAGTAGTATACTCACTCCTTGGCATCCGTCTGTTCACCTAATGCCCATGTCTGTGTTGCATGACATGTTCTCTGCAATGCTACAATATTCCTTGATGGCTCTGCAGCATCAATGTGAAAACCCTAAGAGCCTATTCTGTGTTCATATAATGTTGCTACTTCATACTTTGCGATTCCTGAAATTTTGTGAGTAATGACATTGACATTGCACCAATGTCACTGCTACCAACAATATTGGTTCAACATGCTCGGTCATAATCAGTCCCAATGTCAAGATATATGATATGTCAGTCAGCATTTAGACACCAAGTACAACTTTATACCAGAAGTTCAGCAATATCATTATACTGTCATGGACAAAATGGCAATATTTTAAACAATTATATTATATACTAGACAACACTATGACCCTGTAAGGACTTGCCTCAACTAGATCTCCCAAGAAAGCAGAACTCTTGAAACTGGCATTGTCTCAAAAGGAACTTTTTATTGAGAGTTAGTGATGGCAAGAGAGCAAAGCAAGGTCTGAGATTTGGCACAGAAAGGATTTTAGAGCTGGAATTAGAATGGATTTCTCACTTTAAATAATCAAGCTAACTATAATCAACTACATTATGAATTGTCCATACAAGCAAATTCCATACATGATAAATTAAATGAATTCCTTCCTTTACTTTTCGAGTTTCACAGATATGAAACAGAAATACTAGTATATAGCATGTCTTTTCCATTATAGAAGCCCTTGGAAGGAGATCTACTCTGCCGGTGTTTTGAAGGGTCTTGGAGGGGCTGGCTCTTCTCCCAGGCCTTTTGTGAGGATGAGTGAAGCCCCCTTTAGAGCAGGGGTGTCAAACTCAATTTCATTGAGGGCCTCATCAGCATTGCAGTTGCTCTCAGGGGGGCCGGGTGGGTGTGGCCAGGGTGGGTGCGGACTAATGAGTGGGCATGGCTGGAGTGTATGTGGCCTACTGGGTGGTCATGGCCAGCTCTACATCGTTCACGTCAAGGGTGCCTGTGGGGGCCTGGGCAGGAGTGGGACAGATCTGAGGGTCTCTGGCAGAAGGGGGTGGGACCGGGGCAAGCGCCAAGGCATGGTCCTTTTCTTCATTCCTCACAAAGGGTGACACCTCCCCAGCATGACCCAGGGGGTGGGGCCAACGTGGCAGGGGCTGGTTCTTTGCTGTTTCTAGACGGCCTTGTGGAGCTAAGACTGAATACGTTTCAGCATAGATGGCCACCATAAAATTGTACATTGGCTCCCAGCCGGCCTAGGCCAGGGCCAAGGCAGCGGGGGCCATTCCCTCACTGAAACCACTTCGCAGGTCGCATCCGGCCCCGGGCTTTGTGTTTGACATGTCTGCTTTAGAGTGTGCAGATTTCACTTTTTGTTCCTGTATTTTTGTCATCCCTGCCATCTTTTATTCTTTATTTTTGTCTACAGTATCATTATATTTTTTCTTGATTTTAATTTTTTTATTTGCAAAATAAAAAATGTTGGTGGGAGTCATGTAGCATGTAAATTCAAATAAATAATAATAGATATAACTTTACTAAGCCTCATGTTTTAAAATTCAGGCATTAGGCATGTCACTGACAGGAAGCCAAGCACCTCTGCTAAACATGGAACAGCCCTTGATTCAGAAAGCGTAGCTTCTTCTTTTTCTGAACTTACAGGGACAAAAGTGCTCAATTGCGAATTGGACATCACAGGTCTATTGTTTCAAATCAATCAGATCATACCAAAAGTTATCCCTAGATACAAATATGACAGTCTGCCTTTGGGTTTTAATTTTTGGGGTGAAATACAGAGTTGTTGATGCAAAAGCTAGAAATCCGGCTTACTTGCCAGAATTATATTTTGTTTATTGTAATGTTTTTACTATCCGATTCTCTAGGCATAAATTGTTTGGAGCATTCTTATTTTCAAAATTAAAAGTAAGCTCTCTGTTATCATCCATAATCAGAAGACAGTGACTAAGACTATCTATAATGATATTACATACTCTATATCAGGACTATATGCTACCTCCATAAAAGGCATGTGCTTCTGGCAGGTATTGACTTAATTCCATAACTTACCTTTTCCCTCATGGTTAAAATAATTTAGCTCAACATTATGGAAAGTTCCCCTTCCCTTCCTGTCACATTTATCTTGTGACAAAGATTGGTTGCCAGTTCAATTATGGCTACAGAATGTAACTAATAATGACAAATATTTAACATATATCAGGGATAAGGTTGGCTCACAAGCAACAGCAGCATCTAGTGGCTCTGAGCTGAAGAAATGTACTAGCATATGTTATATTCAATCAGGTCCCTCTTCTGCTTTACATTAATGATGATGATGATTATTTGCATTGTACTCTATGGTACATACAAAATGTGTGACATTAAGCATGGGACACCAAGGTTCTGCTCAATCACACATAGCTTAATGACTTGTTCAGTAATAACAAGATCTCGATTACCTTTAATTAACCCAAACGTTCAGTTGAATGATATCCAGGGCACATATTCTTCTTTATCAGCAGAACAATTGAGGCTATAAACTGACTTCCAAATTTCCCAAAAGCAGTGAAATGAATTTTAAAAAACTGAAACAGGAGCAGTCAATGTCGAAGGTGCCTTTCCAGGGGAAATTTTTAAAAAATACATAGATGCAGTGGTGGGATTCAGCCAGTTCGCACCAGTTTGGCAGAACTGGTAGATAATTTTTTGTTGCCCAGGTCCAGAATGGACTTCTGGAAGTGGCATCCACACAGAGAACCGGTTGTTCACATATTTGAATCCCACCATTGGTTAGATGACAGAATTATTTGAGGGAAGGGACCATCGTTCAGTTGCATAGCTTGTGCTTTGTAGGCAAGGGGTCCCAGGTTCAGTTCTTAGAATTTACAGTTAAAAGCAGATCAAGTAGTAGATGACAGGAAAGACCTCTGTTCATGACCCTGGAAAACTGCTTCAAGGATGGACAATCCTAGGCAAGAAAGATAAATGACCTAACATTAGTGCACAAGGCATCTTGCTATTCTATCAACAAATATCATCATGGAGTGAACCAGCCTTTGTGTTCCTCTGCATAAATCTTCTCAAAGGAGTTTCAGAGAATGTCTTTACTCTGTTTGGAATTTTCTATTATAATGATATATGACCTCTTGCTTCCTCCTGGGAGGCGATGATTTATAACTGTTTTCAGTTACCTATGTAAAAGCTTTAAGAACCTTAATGGATTTTCTGAATGCCTACCATCATAGTCAGCCCAGCCATTAGGCACAAGGCAGTAAATGCCTCAAGAGAAAATTGGGGAGGCAGCAATGAACTGTTGTATGGTAGATCTACAAACCCCTTGCAGCTTGCAACAAGCTTCTTCGATATCTTCAGGAGTAATGGAGGAAATATCCAATCACCAGTATTGAAGCAAGAGAACTTTGGTCAGTATTTAATTCTGAATAGGGGCAGAGGAGAATTTTATGTTTCACTGCTTTGGATTAGTTCCACTTGATATAGGAAAACCCATTTCTGTGCTTCAGTGCTAAATGTATTTTGCAAAAGCACTCTCAATCTACCTTTACTGATACTTTAGGTAGTATATATGTTGGATAGAGACAGAGTCTCACCATTACCAATATAAACATCTGATTTTGTCTCTATATTGGGAAGCACACCACAATGTTGGAGTATATCAGAGCTGCATCTGCATGCAAATTCACACCCAAGATGCCACACCATGCCACGCCACACCACACCATGCCTTGCCATGCCTTCTTATCTTAATTTAGCTTAGCTTAGCTTAGCTTACATGAGACACTTAACATCAAAGTTAACATTTTTTTAATTAAATTAAATCTATTTATTTTCTTAATCAAGGCCAAAAATGTGTATGGAATAATACTGCATCCTTGTTTATCTTCTATCAGAAATATTACTAAAAAGCTAATTATAGATTTTTTATTTTACAAGTTCTCACACTTTCTTCATCCCAAAACTGTGAACCCTTTGACTCATCTCCAAAAATTTTGGTTAGGAATCCATGGAAATGTTGTAATTTGTGGCAAAGAACATACTTGTTTCTTATGAAGAGAAAATATCAAGTCTTTTAGGATTCACCAATATCAGCACTGATAAAGCAGCCATTATTCAGTGTCTTGAGAAGGTAGCAAATTAGGTTTAATAGCTGTTGTACTTGATTAGCAAAATTGGGGCAGAGACAGATAGGGATTTTCTACCTTAGTGGCCAAAAGAATTTGACTTGGGGATTATGCACTTAGACATTGGAGAAGGAGCTCTATTTTCTGCAACTTTTCAGAAAACTCTTAAACTATCATGACCAGATTAAGTTTCACCATAATTCTGCATCAACCAAATATAACTTAGAAACTAAACAAATACTCCTTGGTAGTCCTCTACTCAGTCCTCTGTCTTCAGTCTGGCACCCTCCCATAATTTCTTAGCCTCCGGGGTTGTTTGGAAGGTTGCCCTCATTTGTAAGAAAGATTTATACTAGTTAACAAGCTGTTTTGGAGGGTTATTCTTACTGAGTAATCTCTGATAGGTGTCTAAGGAATTGCAATGTTCCCTAGAAGACAGCTTTTAAAACATCTGGTTTATTTGATCAAGCCAAAAAAATCTAAGCAGTTGACTTTCTTTTTAAGCCAGTATCAGTCCTGTAACAGAAGATGCTGGCATTAACACGGGGGGGGGGGGAATTTCATTCTATTTTATAACCTCATAAAATTACTGAAAAATTCCAAGTAGAAGAAGAAAGTGCTAAATAAAATATTTAGAATCCTAAATCTCCTCATTACTTCTTGGCTACTTTGGCTAGTGAAAATCCATAGCTATTAAAAGGAAAAGAATGACAAATCCCAAATAAATGTTTTGGCTTTTTGAGCCAAGTGAAGTCCTGAGGCAAGCCTAAATCTAACATCTAAATGGCCTTCTGGGGAATATTTTGAAGAACTGGGGCAGTCATGTAGAGGGCAAAATGACCATCAGTTGCATCGTGCTTCATGATATATTAATTTCAGCCTGTTACTCATATCTCTAAGGAAATTAATCATTTTGGAAACTACAAACTTCCAGAAGAAATACTCATGAGAATTTTAACTTAAACGAACACTTCACTTCTCATCTCTCAAAACAAATGTGGATGTTTTCCTTATCTAGAAAATATTGAAAAACTGAATATACAGCATAGCAGGAAAGTGAATAAAGTAACCATGTAAAGCACATTGTTAACATAAAAGAAATTTGATTGTTTCCAACATAGTTGTTAATTTTTAACTCGAGCATAAGATGGACAGACTAAAAAAGAAAAAAGATTGAACAATAACCTAAAAGAATGAGCATAAAGATAAAAGAGCAATAAGCCATGCATATTCTTTAAAAGTTTCAAAACTTCCCATATTTTGTATTATTATTATTATTAGATTATTATTCTCAGAATTTTATCCCACCTTTTGTATATCTTGGTCAGCTCAAGATAACAAACACATTTAATACTTCTGCCTCCTATTTTTCCCACAATAGTTGGGTCGGGCTGAGAGAGTGTGTGATTGGCCCAAAATCACCCACCTGGATTTCATGCCTAAGGAAAGCCTAGAACTTACAGACACCCAGTTTCAGGTTCACTCCTTAATCACAACACCAACCTCGCTCTCATGGTAAGCCTTAGTTTGTTTTAACCTTGGCTTTTTGACAAAATTGATACCTAGCTTTGCACATCACACTCTAAAACCATGGTTTCCAGATAAATAAACAACAGAATGGCATAACAGCATCCAGTAGAATTATGAATCAAGAATAAGAACATATACTAAAAATTATTGCTATCTAATTTAGCATAATTACCAAGTACATCTGCCACAATAGACCACTGCTACTGATACTACCAAGGACCCTCCAAACTTGGAGAAATGAGCTGAGATATGACGTTCTGTTTTAGGTGTTATGAGACACCTATAGGTGTTATGAGATACCTGTAGGGCCCATTGAAAAGTCAGAATGGTGATAGTGTGATGTGCATGGTTGCCATTTTGAGTTTTTGATTTTGCCAATCATAAGAAAACTTCCTCAAGTTAGCTGTTAACTTTTGTGCCTTGTTTGGAGGAACTGTTAATAAGATGTAGCAAGAAAGGATGCCTTTTAAACATGCATTCAATCACTCCTAATTTTTCCAAAAATATTTTAGAAGAAAAAAAGATGAGTCACCAATAATTTTCAAATTTTCATCTGGCAGAAATCTGCTGTGAAATTCTCACCTACCCCTCAGAACATCAAATTAGGGTGAAAGAGGAAGGAAGTACAGGTAAATATTGAATCCTTTCCAAAGAAAGCCAAAGTTTAAAAAATGCTGTGATAGTAAAGTATACCACAGAGAAAGCAAGTTAAGTTTTCCTTGGCACAGGTTGCATGAATCTGTAATACTTCTGAAGATATCTAATCAGTGTAATCTCATAAACAGGGATGTTGAAATGCTTTCCAAATTCATTAAGAGATTCTCTTTCTCCTTTTCTTTCAGATGCTACAATATATTTTGCAAGTACTAACAATCCTCTTTATCAGTATTGTTACTTTGAATACCCCTATTTGCTGACTGATTTCATCATATGCTGGCCTAGCAGGGGTATCCTTGGGAAAGATCAAAAAGTTAAGATAGCAATCACAACTGTGGGATCAAAGACTTGTCCTTTTTTATATACATTGCATGTAGATACTCCTTGTTGTGTCCTGAGCCTGCAAGAGGCAGGCTCGGGACGTTGCAAGAGTCCTGGGCATTTGCAGAAGCTGCCCGGGACCAGACTGAGCGGCGCCAGCCTTGTGCGCATGCGCAAGG
>NW_015387920.1:131534-132547 GCF_001527695.2 Protobothrops mucrosquamatus | reverse complement strand
CCGAGCGTGCGGGAAGAAGGGCCACATCGCTGCGGTCTGCCTGGGTCGACAGAAGGTACAACCGAAGGAAGAATTGAATCTGAAAGGTACCAGGGTGCCCAGCCAAAACAGGGTGGGGTTCTGTGCAACATGCCGGAACATTTTAAGAATAGGCACACACAAACCCCTTAAAAAGAAACTAACACTTAAAGTGGAATTGCAGGGAATTCCATTATCGATGGAACTTGACACAGGGTCTGCCCTATCCATAATTTCCCTCAATACATTTCACAAAATCTGCAGCAGCAGTGGCCAGAAAGTTTCCCTAAGGCCCTCTAATGTAATCCTTATGGATTTCCAAAATTCTAAAGTGTGCGTTAAGGGGGAGGCCACCCTTAGTGTACAGTATAAGAATTTTGCAGGCCCCCTAGACATGTTGGTTGTAGGGGGTGAACGAACGAGCCTCATCGGACTTGATTGGTTTGAGGCCTTGGGAATTCAGGTAACTGGACTGAACAAATTGCAAACACAGACCCTTGCTGACGTATGCAAGGAGTTTGCTGATGTGTTCAGCTCTGAACTTGGGTCCTACACGGGACCTCCTGTTTCACTTAAGTTGGATCCAACGGTACAGCCCATCAGGGTTAAGCCTAGGAGGGTACCATTCGCTCTTAAGAGCAAGATTGACGCTGAGCTGGACAAGTTGCTCCAGCAAGGTATTCTAGAGCCTGTAGATTCCAGCCCGTGGGAAACCCCCATTATAACGCCTTTAAAGGCAAATGGGGACATCCGGATTTGTGCTGACTACAAATGCACTCTAAACAAGGCCCTACAGCAACATGCTTATCCTGTGCCTGTAGTGAGCCACATTTTAGCTTCCCTTAAGGAAGGAAAAATTTTTGCTAAGCTTGATTTGGCTCAGGCATATCAACAGCTGCCTGTTGATGATGCTGCAGCTGAGGCCCAAATTATTGTCACCCATCGGGGAGCGTTCAGGGTGAAGAGGTTACAGTTTGGGGTGAATGTCGCTCCTG
>NW_015387920.1:124501-130647 GCF_001527695.2 Protobothrops mucrosquamatus | reverse complement strand
GGGAGGAAACACACACTCCATGGTCTAGAATACATGTAGATTACGCTGGGCCCTTTCAGGGTCAATTCTTCCTGGTTGTTGTTGATAGCCATTCCAAATGGCTGGAGGTCGTGCCTGTGTCTTCTACCACAGCTGCCAAGACTATCCAGGTGTTGAGGAACATTTTTGCTGCACACGGGTTGCCAGATGTTCTAGTGTCAGATAACGGTCCTCAATTTACTTCTACTGAGTTTCAGGGATTTCTCCGGACCAACATGATCCGCCACGCTGCTTCAGCTCCTTTCCATCCTTCCACCAACGGTCTGGCTGAACGGATGGTCCGCGTCACCAAGGACGCCCTCAAGAAGCTCACTTACGGCAACTGGCATCACAGGTTGGCTGACTTTCTTTTGGCACACCGTACTACTCCGTGCACTGCCACGGGTAAGTGCCCGGACGAACTCCGCTGGGGTCGTTGGCTCGTGACTAAATTGGACAGGCTACATCCGGAACGTGTAGCTGCTCAGGTGTCTCAGCCACACCCACCACGGGTCCTTCGTGAAGGTGATCCTGTCTGGGCCAGGAATTACAGGCCTGGCCACCTTTGGGTACCGGCTGTGGTCTGTAAAGTCTCGGGGCCTCTGTCTTACGAGGTGTCCCTGCCAGACGGCCGCGTGCTTCGCCGCCACATCGATCAATTACGTGTGAGGCGGGACGCGCCTATGTTTCCTTCTCAGTCTCCTCTGGGGGGGAGGAGGAATGGGAAATGCATTCTGGGATTCAAAATCAACAGCCTACGTTGGCTGTGGGAAGGGAAACGGGTACTCAACACCCAACTTCCACAGGTGCTTCTGGTAGCAGTTCTTGGGAAAGGGAGTACATAGACACCCCCACACACACTCCAGCCTCGGAGTCCCATCGGTGGCAGACTAATTATCCACCCCTATCAAGCAATACTCCAGACACGGAGAATACCTGGGAGCATACTCACAACTCACAACATGCAAGAGAGCAGGCAATACAAAGGGGGAACACGTCCCTTGCTGAAAGGGCTCAGAGGAGGATGTCCTCACACATCAGGGCTAACAGGGAGGCATCCCTAGTCCCTAGCACTACAGAAACGAGCCAGGAATCCCACATTCCTTCAGGAAACACGGGAGTGAACTCACAGGGGTTAGATAACTCCATTGAGGGCTGGTCAACCAGGTTTAAAGACCAACAGGGCCCGGACTGCTCAATTACAGGAGACGGGCTGGAAAGCCAAGCTGAAGTCACTGGTCGTTCACAGGGCACTTCACCTAGAGCAAGCGGCAATGGGGATAACAATACAAACTCTCCAGGTCTGAGAAGGTCACTCAGGGCAAGAGGCCCTCCCAAATACCTAGCCGATTACGTAAGGTGAACAGGTACATAGCAAGAGCTGACTGAATGTACTGGCGGGTTGTATTTAAGTAAAACAAGGTCGGGGGGAGTCACTGGATCTGGTTCAAAGGAACAGTCCCACACCTTATACATTGTGTAACTTTATTTCATTATTAATTATATTACCATCTATAGGATGGCGTCCATGTGGGCGCAATCTTATTTCATCCAGGGGGAAGGGGTGTTGTGTCCTGAGCCTGCAAGAGGCAGGCTCGGGGCGTTGCAAGAGTCCCGGGCATTTGCAGAAGCTGCCCGGGACCAGACTGAGCGGCGCCAGCCTTGTGCGCATGAGCAAGGCGGGAAAAGCCCGCCTCATGATTGGTTGAACTTGCCCAGGGATCAGAGGGTATAAATAGAGGCCTGCGTGCCTCTGCTCTGGTTGTTCGTAGAGTGGAGCAAACAATAAAAACTTGTTGGAGATGATTCGTCTCAAGCGCCATTATTCCCAGGACTTAACACTCCTGTCACTAGTAAATTTTTGTAATTTATTCCATTGGCATGGTAAATGTTGATATTATGTTTCCATACCATTTAAAGAACATATTTATCTTCTGAATTCAATTTAAAGATTACATAAAGGCATCTTTACGTATGGATGGGGTATTCACATTTCATGCTATCTCTGTACCAGGAAGAGTTAATACTGTATCATTGCCATGGCAAGCTTAGATTATTTTCTTGCCTCTGGCTGATATACTTAGATTCTGGGGGCTTTGCAGGAAGGGAGAAAAATAAGTCACAAGATAAGAACTTTAGGAGGAGATACTGGCTGCTTGCCATCCTAACTCCTACCTCTCATTTTTATATTTGGCATTTGCACCAATAAAGAATCAGTGTCATGCTCTGTATTCTCACAGTTCTTCAGCAGCTCTTGTAAACTTCTGGTCCAGAAGTGACATAGGAGGAAATCCTACAAAGGTAAGTTAACACTGGGGTATTATCCCTGGAACTGTAAGCAGGCAGCTTTCCATTGAGAACAGCTTCCACTCGTGCCATTTCAAGTGCCTTTTGACTTTTTCTGTCTTACCTAAAATCAAGCCACCATGACACCTTATGCTCCATGTCTGTTAAACTGAAGCCCTTAAAATTAGATGTAGTGAAGTGTATGTCAAACAAGCTTTCCTTCCCTCTCCTAAGAACAGAGCATCATTCTTTGGTGGAAGATGCAAAACAAAGGGGGGGAACCACTTCTCTTTATATGATAGATATTAAAACTATAGAATCTGGAAACAACAAGATAATATCAGTTAGCCTCTGGCAAGTTGTGGGGGAAAAGAAACAGGAAAAGTACCATTTGTATTGTGCTCATGTCTTGTTTTTCATAAATATTTGGCTAACCACTCTGAGAACAAACACATGGTGAGTTAGGACTTTTGGTTGTTCCAGCAGAGGTCTTGAGATGAATTGGTTAATATATTATTATGGTTGATCATATTGTCTGAAAGATGTTTAGACTGGATTTAGCATTTACAGTATATACCTATTGAGTCCTTCCCAGGACCAGTCATTGGTTAATGTTGTTGTTTAATAATATAAAGTTATTGTCAATTATTGTTATGATATCAATAATCTTCTTATGCTGTGAAATTTGATATGCAGTTCTCAAAGAGCACCACCTTTCTTCAGATTACCAATTGTTTCTGAACTTTTCTCCAAGTTAATACAGAGCATGTAATGTAGTGAGCAAGCTATTAATGTTCCCTCCTTCCTCCAACACTGCCTCAGATACTGCCTTTACATATTACTGTAGATGTTCCAAATCATTTCATTCACTAAAAGGGGAACCAGACCGCAATTTTAATTTTCCAATATGTCAGCAGTTTTGGGACAGATATCTCATATCTAAATTCATTTAGGCAAATCCTTTTCTCTCCAGTGATGCTGAAAAACTAAGAAAGGCAGTTAACTGACTAGGAGTCTGAGGTTTTTTTTTCCCTCATCAAAACTGAGACAATTATTTTGATTGCTTCAGCAAAAATATTATTGTCATAGTCAGACTAGATCAAGCTGCAGACTTATATATTATCATATTGAAAAGTAGTTTAGTTGCATATACTTTTAAACAGAAAATCATTTGTTATTACTTGAAATGAACTTTTGCTTTAAAAATAAAAGTTATATTAGTATGGAACACTTACGGTACTTTAAGTCAAATGATTTTTTCCCCTACAAATCCAACCAGATTTTATTTTTTCAAAAAATAAATATACTGTGAGTTGGCAAAAAGAAATGAGAAACATTATTCTGCTTGAAATGTGACAAAGTCAACCCTATATAATCACTAGATCTGCTTTGAATCAACATGGTTTTCCCAACTGCAACAAATTATGGATCAATTGTCAGAAATCAGTGCCAAACGGATTGCATGGGACTCATTCAGCTAGCTTTTGTGTTTGCTTCACTGTAGGAGGCTACTGCTTTCAAAACAGAGGTTTCACAGTAAAATATAATGATACTTCAAGTTTCTTGCTGGTTTCATTTGAAAACAAAATAGGGTAGACTTTGCAACTTGAAGAATTTTACCAGTTGCCAATAAGTACTGAAATGACACACTCTTAATACAAACTCAACATGAGTCATCCTCCGCACATACTTATTACCCCATACACGTACTCTCAAGCCCACAATTACATTTTGAAGGTGTGATTGCAATCATATGCCAAATTTCTTGAGACAAAATATGCATTCATATAGTAAAATACAGGTACTCCTTGACTTACGACCAACAATGAGCCCAAAATTTCTGTTGCTAAGCAAGACAGTTGTTAAATGAGTTTTGTCCCATTTTACAATCTTTCTTGCCACAGTTGTTAAGTGAATCACTGCAATTGTTAAGTTAGTAACACAATTGTTAAATAAATCTGGCTTTCCCATTGACTTTGTTTATCAGAAGGTCACAAAAGTCAATCACATGACCCCAGGACACTGCAACCATCATAAATATATGCCAATCAGATCTAATTGAATCCAGTCCTTTATTTGCTTACATCTACTAGACAAAAATTTACCAAATTAAAGCTACTGTATAACTTGTAAGCTACTAGATACTGTATGTCCTGAGAGATTTTAGGATATGACTACCCTTAACCTCCTCCCCCTACTTCAGCTTGGGACCGCCTAGACTCTTGATATGGGTCACATTCTGGGAAGGCTCTAAGTTGTCCAAATTCTGCCCCTTCTGCTGCTGCAGGTCTGCATTCCATCACATGCCCTCACAAATTATATAACCAGTTCGCTACTGTAAAAAGTAGCTGAACCCTCCTCCCCTGCATTCTTCTCAATTGCATTATTGGAATATTTTTTAAGAGTTAGATGCACTCCAAAATTGTATAGCTATTCCACTGTTAGGAATAGCTGTATGGGTGTGTTTTTAGAACAGGCCCGTTATTTAATTTGATTTTAGAACTGCCTATATTTATCATGGTTTTTATTATCGCCTGTTCACCGCCCTGAGTCCCGTAAGGGAGATAGGGCGGTATATAAATTCAATAAATAAATAAAAAAAATAAACTACTAGGTTTATCCTATTGCAGTGGGTTTTCCAACCTTCACAAATTGTAAGATGCAGTACTAGATCAATAATTCAAGAATGTAGTAAAGGACCTTAAATCTTGTCTGTTCTGCCTCCAACATACATTCTACAAACATTTGTCCTAAACCAGCTACTTGTTTAAGATGTCATTTCTAGAGGAATAAATGTAATTTCTGCCCTAGGACTTTATATGTTCAGAAAAACAGTTAAGAGATATTAAACCAAATTGTGTGACTAGATCCACTTGCAGACATTAGTCATAACATTGAATCAATTTGTTGGGAATAAGTTGTTTTAAAATTTGCGGTATATTTTCTTTTGGAACAGTGAAGGAAAAGAAAACAAAAACTTTACAATCCCATCTTTCAATTTACTTTTGAGATGCTACATACAGAATCACACTGTTGAAAACTTAGAAAAGTGTACATAGTTGGACAGTGCAAAACCCCTAGAAAGGGCATTTCACAAAATGCTCCTCCAAATCTGCAGAAAGGTAAAGATATGATGAACCCTATTCTGTGTCCATCTCCTCATACGAGTAGGTTTGTATCTGCATGGTATATTGACATGTTGAGGTCTATATTAAAAAAATTCATACAAGCTAAGACGGTGCCCCCGTGGACAAAGAGTTATCAAACTATAGCTCATGTCCTATTATATCTTCTATAACAGTGCCCCCAACCTTTGGGGCACCAGGGAACTGTTCTATGGAGATAGGGGGTGTGGTTTTGCTTGCTGCCTGCATCCTGCAGATGGGGCTTCACTTGTTTGCACGGACTAGTTGCTGGCATACTGCAGACCAGGGTTGGGGACCCCCATTCTAAAAGAACTCATGGACCCATCACATAACAGCTCACCTGATAAAATATTTGGGAAACATTGATCTTTTCTATGTACAATTGCTGTTATAAGATCAGTATGATGTAGTTTCTTTGAATGTGGCTAAATTTTGATATACTGCTTGCAAAATTAAGCAGACTTTGACTGCCCACTGACAATCCATCACTAATTATAATATATATATATATATATATATATGAGTCTTTGGTCATTCGGGTTTTCTCCCGTGTAAGATTAGAAGTATCATAGCGACGTTTCGATGAAATCACATTCATCATCATCAGGCTTGTGCTTTTAGCTTTGTGCTTCTCAGAATAATATGAAATGTCTGCTGTTTCTTTCTTTTAACTGCCAGTGGGGTTTGAACTGAGGG
>NW_015387920.1:121469-124223 GCF_001527695.2 Protobothrops mucrosquamatus | reverse complement strand
AGACATTTCATATTATTCTGAGAAGCACAAAGCTAAAAGCACAAGCCTGATGATGATGAATGTGATTTCATCGAAACGTCGCTATGATACTTCTAATCTTACACGGGAGAAAACCCGAATGACCAAAGACTCACATATAAACACCCGTGAAAACCTCAAAAAACAAATATATATATATATATATATATATATATATATAATCTTGTCTTTTATTATTACTATTATTTTTAATTCTTCATATTTGTAGTCTGTGACCATAATAAAAGTTATTATTATCATTATAGACATGTCTTTATATCTATCCTATCAATAGATATTGATATGCTATCTATATCTACTACTACCAAAACAAAGCAGCTTCCTGAATGGTTTTCCTCGGTCCTAGTTTCTAACGATCTCTTAGCAATTAATCCAAATTTTATTTTGCACTAAATATAGCTCTGCGAATGACTCCAATATTAGTATAATGTAATTGAATCTAAGGTTCAAAAGTAGAAAAATAGAATTTAATGAATTGCATAAACGTAATGGCAGTCAGATAATGTGAGTGTAATGAGGGTGAAGCACTCTCTGTAGCACAGTGTGGACCTTCTAAAAGAATAATACTAGTCCAAAGTACAAGGTGGACAGAGGCATTAGGTTTTTGACTACTTTTGAAATTACCCAACCTCAACTAAAAGCTGAATATAGACTCTTTCAGACACATCTGAGGAAAGGCAGTCATTATCATATTATCACCATCAAAGTGTTCTTATTGTTAGAATTGTTAGAGATTTTTTTAACATTCATTTGAAATCTGTCTTCCTCTAACATAATTCCATCATATGCCCTGTCCTGAATTCTGGAACAAAGAGAAAAGGACTTGACTTTTTTTATAAGTAAAGCTCTTCTAGTATTTGAAAAGTGCAACCATATTCCCCTTTAGTCTCCTCTTTCCAAGCTAATTCCTTTAATCTTTATTTATAGGAAGTAGTTTATTATCCCTAAGCATTGTCCTTCTGTAAACTTCTTCCAGTTTATTTGAAAGCTTCTTAATATTAAGTGTTGATTATTCCATTTCTATTTGTAATCAGAACTTTTCCCCCATATACTATTAATCAGAAAAAGGTCTTCCATCCTGTACTTGCCATCTGATATATGTTTCCTAAACGAAAAAATAATAATTAATTCTGTTATATTTTATTCTGCCATTTTCAGCTAATTTACATAATATACTAAGATTATTCTTTCTCTTTTCTAGAGTGGGATTTTTCAAACTGTGTTCTGGGACCTCTAGGATTTCATGAGAACTAGATGTAGTTCCATGAGAGGTTAAAAGGGAAAAATGTTTACTCGAATACAACCAATTGTCAATCACTTCAGCTTTGCTCTTGACCAAGGATTCTAGGAATTTTAAAAAAAGGTTCCCAAAATATTAGTATCATTTACATATGTAGTAAATATCTTCTTTACCTTTTCATATTTTAATAACACTGTAGGAGAATAGAGAGTAGAATAGAGAGTAGACAGTCAATGGACTGAACTTCTCTACTCCTTAGCAATATTCAAAATTCCAAAAATTCAGACCTCCTATGATTCTCCTAAAATTGTTATAATTAGTATAATTAGATTACATTTTTCAAGTAATCTAGATTTTCCTTGATAAAAAGATACAAGAACTTTAGTATTAAGATCCTTTGATCTTTATTAAAGTGCTCCTTAAAATTTTGATTTAAAAAAGGAAAATGTCAGAATAAATTGTTATCTGTTCCTTATGTGGAGAAAAAGTCTAGCAACTTTCAGAAAATTAGCTATCAGGAATTGTCAGAAGTGCAGTAAAAATAATCATTTATTCTTATGGAATAGCTTCAGGCAAACCATTATCTCTTGGAGCCATTTTCACATGATGGAATGTAAACCCAGGTTTATATTTCACTAGTGTACAGAAGAAGAAGCTGTCCTTGTCCTGGTAAGAAACTACAATCATGTCTAATTCTCTGACATACATATTTGTCACATTTAAGTTATATTTTTGAAGTAAATATAAATACATCAAACTATCTAAATCTAAAACTGAACAATATTAGCAAAGCTTGCATACAAATATCCTATATACAACTACATTAGGATAATTGCAAAAAGCAAGTTATTAGTGAATTGAATTTACTCACTTCATAGGTTCACAGCAATTTGAAATTGTGTCAGAATGGCAGAGTAAGGCTATGTTGTGGATATCCTAACATTTGATGTAAGCATGAATGTGCACTTTTAGAGTCACAATGTACCATTCACCACGTTTCTTCACCTGTGACTTTCTGTAATACATATACCCACATGTTGCATCCATTTGTTTCCTTGACAAGATAAGTTTCGATTCTTGACTTAAGTTTCATTTCTCATGAAAAGCCTGCCTTGAAGACACTTAGTTTCTGTTACGTAAGCATAAGAATGAATTAGTATCTCCTGGTTTCAAGTTTCTCATTCTTTGTGTTCCATATATGGTAATGAAGACCCATTCCCCTATTACCTTTCTGTACACCCCCTTATGACGTTTATGTACCAATAAAAGAGTAGCACGCAGATCCTTCTGGGCTCTCGCATGCCATCTCACCTGAAGAAACATGTTGTCCGTGTGTTTCTTAACCTAAAGCGAGGTCCGTTGGTTTCGGCTGACGTACGTCACCACCGTCCCGCAGGGAGTGGGACCCCGGGATTTTTAATCCCACAACTGGTGACCCCGACGTGATTAGACTCCACGGCGTGTTCTCTGTCTAG
>NW_015387920.1:117866-119164 GCF_001527695.2 Protobothrops mucrosquamatus | reverse complement strand
GAAATGAAATATTTGTATGTGGAATTATTTATGAAAGCAGTTGGAATGGCAGTGAATGAGTTCATTTGGTGATACCTAAGTGTGTGTGTTAGCCCTCCAGTCCCACCCCCCACCCACTCTCTCCCAGGCTGTGAAAGAAATAATGAACTGTAGATTTTATTGTTGTAAAAGTAATTGAAAAGTAATAGTAAGTGTTTGCATGAGAAGAGGTTTCTGAAGGAGATGGAGAAAGTGAGGGAGGAGGAGGAGATAGCTAAGGATGAAGGATGGGTGAGAAGAGTTTTATGAAAAGGCATATGACGGAGAGAAACCTATTTTTGGTGATAAGCCCCCCCCCCCGTCTCTTTCGGCTGGCTGTGCTGCTTTACAAGCGAGAGAGAGACGGGAGGAGGAGGGGGGGAGCTGTTCGTTTGAAATTTTTTTTTCTCTGCTTAGAATTACGATTTGAGAAGGGTGGAACAAAGGGGAAATTTGATATCCACTCTTGCTGAGTAGCACAAACGTCACCCATTGGCTTTGGTATATCATTTAATGGGTGATATTCTAATTGGAACACCAAAGACACAATCTAATTTGGCTTTCAGAAATACAACATGATTTAAGTCTTTATGGAATCCAAGTTGCCCCAGAAAAAATACAGTTGCATTCCCCATTTTCATTTTAGGCATACAATGTTGCAATCTTATTTTACCCCAGCTTTTCCTCATTTGAGCCTACCCAAAATAATTTCATTGGTCAATTTACAGCAATTGTTAGGCATCCTCTTTGCCTACAAATTTGCTCAGTCCATTATTTGCTTTAGTGACCAAAGAAAAACAACCTAAAATTTTTATTGTAGTTCCATCTGGAGCATTTGCCACAGTGGAACAAATTAATGACATCTTGAATGCTCAATTTGTGGACAGAATTCCACATAAACATTGTCAGTTAACACTTTTGATTTTTCATCCTACTAAATTACCTACAGGAGTTTTAGCTGCGATAAAAGTACAAAAAATATATTGTATTGAATGACTTTATTTACCCCACACCCCATCCCAAAATGTTTTATTTTTTATCCAGGTGGTTGCTGAAATGATAACCTTAGGACGCACACGAACTTACCATCAAAATGGAACTGATTTAATTAATATTGTTTTTTCTATTCCAAAATCTAATTTTCAATTTTATTTTCAGGATAACTTATCTCTTCAGTATATAGGCTGTATTTCATATCACCTGCCTAAAGATCTTTGACTTGCTTGTTTAATGACTTTTTCCTTTCCTGTCCATCCTCTGCTTTCTTCTTCTTCCTTGCC
>NW_015387920.1:112824-115413 GCF_001527695.2 Protobothrops mucrosquamatus | reverse complement strand
TGGTTCCCCAAACTTCCTGGACTCCAAGCTATTGTAGCTTTAATTGGACTGATTGCTTAAGGCTGTATAATAATACCTTGTATTATTTTATTATTGATCTGTATGATTGGCCCTTGTGTATTTTCCCGTATTCTTTCCTTTTTAAAAGAACGTTTAAATGGACTTGACTCCAATATATCAAAAATCAATATCATGCTTGATAATGTGGATGTATATGAATCCTTAAAACCTGACCTTCCTATGGAAAAAATGGCTCTGCTGACTTTATCCGACACTGATCCAGATCACTCGGAATTGTCGGATGAAGAATCCACCATTACTTATTTTGCCTCCAAACAGGAGTCTCGCATTCTCATGGAAGTGCCCCCTCCTGCCTCGGAGGAGGTAGAGGGGGGTCACTAGTGGGAGCAGAGATTTCCTAAAAAAGAAAAACAGTGGAGATGTTGCATCCATTTGTTTCCTTGACAAGATAAGTTTCGATTCTTGACTTAAGTTTCATTTCTCATGAAAAGCCTGCCTTGAAGACACTTAGTTTCTGTTACGTAAGCATAAGAATGAATTAGTATCTCCTGGTTTCAAGTTTCTCGTTCTTTGTGTTCCATATATGGTAATGAAGACCCATTCCCCTATTACCTTTCTGTACACCCCCTTATGACGTTTATGTACCAATAAAAGAGTAGCACGCAGATCCTTCTGGGCTCTCGCATGCCATCTCACCTGAAGAAACATGTTGTCTGTGTGTTTCTTAACCTAAAGCGAGGTCCGTTGGTTTCGGCTGACGTACGTCACCACCATCCCACAGGGAGTGGGACCCCGGGATTTTTAAGCCCACACCCACAGATACAACTTTGGACACCTAAATAAAGGCTGATTCCTTCCACCTAATACTGTACTAATATTTACCAGACTCATGACAAATCATTTGGGGGGGAAAAAGAACGACAACAAAGTGGTTTGCATTGCAAAGTGCCATAACAATCTTACACCTCTAGATACAGATGAAACACTTGTCCTGTATTTCTGTCTGGGAAGCTTTTGTTACAGCAAATATATTCGCTAAGTAAACATGTTCACCAAGCTACCTATTGTCAAACCTGACTCGACTCCATAGTTGCACCTGCTGTCACTCGCAGTTTGCCAAATGGCAATGGATGGATGGGTGGGTGAATTCCTAAGGAGGGAGGGAAACTCCAGAAGGCAAGGGTGCCTTCTATTGCTGGTGAGATGTTATCCACCAAGGTCAAGTTATGAAAACTTTGAGCGGCACAATCTTTTCTTAAAACAAAAGAACTGAACCCAATTGGTGAACTTTGCCCTGTGGGTGGTCCAGAGGGGGGAAAGGGGATTTACCTATGGGGCTTTCACAAGAAAAATCCCAGAACTGACTTTGCTTCTGCTGTACCTAGATGGATCATTCAATAAAGCTATACTACAATATGGGAAAGTTTCTGGTTTTAAGGTTAATTGTAATAAAACTAAAATATTACCGAAAAATATGTCTATGAATGATAAAGATATGTTAGTTACGCTTACAGGTTTTGAAATGGTTAAAAAGGTAAAATATTTGGGAGTTTACATTACAGCTTCTAATGTTAAATTGTATAAGAATAATTATGAATCTTTATGGGTTAAGATGCAAAAAGATTTAAACGATTGGAAAAAATTGCAATTATCTTTGTTGGGGAGAATTTCAGCAGTAAAAATGAATATTCTCCCTAAGTTTCTTTTCTTGTTTCAAATGATTCCTATTTTAAAAAAAGATGCTAATTTGGAGGACTGGCAGAAGGGTATTAATAAGTTTATCTGGGCGGGCAAGAAGCCAAGAGTTAAGTTTAAGATTATGCATGATATAAGGGAACGAGGAGGACTTAAAGCCCCTGATTTAAAATTGTATTATGATGTGGTGGTTTTGACATGGATTACTGATTGGTTAAATTTAATAAATAAGAATATACTTTCTCTTGAAGGATGGGATCTGTTATTTGGTTGGCAGGCATATTTAATTTATGATAAAAAGGTAGATACAAATTTTAAGGTCCATATCTTAAGGAGTGCTCTATTGAGAGTTTGGAAGAAATTTTACTATAAATTAAATTATAAAATTCCTATCTGGGCAACTCCAGGACAGGTATTAGAGGGGATATCTAGGAGGGTTAACTTGGATAAAGTTTCTTATAAGAAATTACTTCGTCCAGTAGGACAAGACTGGCAACTTAAATCTTTAGTAGATTTGAAACAAGAAAATATTGAATATTCTTGGTTTTATTATAATCAATTGTTAATGAGGTGGCGTATGGATCAAAAAGTTGGTATTACTTTACAGGATGCAAATTTGATGAAACAGATTAAAGATCAATCTCAAGCTCATATTAAAAGAATTTATAATGCATTGATTGAATTGGATTCAGAAACAGAATTGGTTAAGGATTGTATGATAAAATGGGCGCAAAATATACAAGAACCAATTTTATTGGACACATGGGAGATAATTTGGGTTAGAAATGTAAAATTTACCCAAGCTCAAAACTTAAGGGAAAATTTTTATAAAATGTTTTATAGGTGGCATCTGGATCCTCAAAAATTGTCTTG
>NW_015387920.1:106209-112732 GCF_001527695.2 Protobothrops mucrosquamatus | reverse complement strand
AAACAGAATTGGTTAAGGATTGTATGATAAAATGGGCGCAAAATATACAAGAACCAATTTTATTGGACACATGGGAGATAATTTGGGTTAGAAATGTAAAATTTACCCAAGCTCAAAACTTAAGGGAAAATTTTTATAAAATGTTTTATAGGTGGCATCTGGATCCTCAAAAATTGTCTTGTATGTATCCCAATTTACAGCCTAAGTGCTGGAGATGTGGAAATTTAGATGCAACTTATTTTCATATTTGGTGGACATGTAGGGAAGTTAAAGCATTTTGGATTAAGATATGGTGGAATATTCAAAATATTTTTAAGAAAAAGATAAAGTTTAAGCCGCAGATATTTTTGTTGGGCATTATGGAAGACTTGGATGCAAAAGAAATGGAATTGATGTTGAATTTTATAACTGCTGCAAGACTACTAGTAGCTCAATATTGGAAAACGGAACATTTGCCCACTATAGAAGAATGGTCACTTAAAGTCTCAAACTTAGCAGAAATGGCCAAGATCTCCACTTATGTGAAGGACTATTCACAAGAAAGATATATTTTGGTTTGGAGAAGATGGATAGATTATATTGAGCATAAATATGGGACCAAAAAATATCATTTGGTTTTTGAGTGAATTTTAGAATATTATTGTTGTATAAAGGTTAGAATAGTTTACTTAGTATTATTTTTAATTATTAAAGTGATGTTATCATTATTGTTCTTAATAACTGTATATTTGCTTAAAAGAGAGTTAAAGGAGATTATAGATATGTTATTTTAATAGTTGATTAATGTTAGTTAGAGTATGATTATTTTATTGTTAACCCTGTGATTGGCTCTGGGAAGTGAGGGGGGAGGGAGGGGGGAGTGGAAGGGTGGGTTTGGGGAAGGGGAGGATTTATATTGTAAAATTTTATAAAATTTTCAATAAAATAAATAAATAAATAAATAAAGCTATACTTTTGGTAATTTAAAAGAGCTGAGAGTTTCTTTGGTTGAATGTGCCAAATGGGACAGTTGACACCTATATTCATATCCATCTGTTCTAATGGCAGCAGGTTCCCTCTATCATGCCAGGTCAGGTTCAGCAAAGCTTCTAAGGTATGCCAGAGATGAGTATATATGGAGGCATTTATAATGGGGAAAAAAGGATATTTCTTCTGTAAAGTGAAGATCAAACTATTTTATCACTAAAATACCCCTATTTTCCCAGAAGACGTGAGCATCATAATTTCTGAATTTTATACAAAATATCCTAGAATGTTCTGTATTGGTTGACTTTTGGCCCTGAAAAAAGTTATGAGCTGAAAACATAATATATTTTACTTTCTAGCACCAAAATCTGTCCATGTGCATATCAAAAGTCACAACCAAATGATCCAAATGCTGCAAAAAAAACCCACCAAACACCTGAGTCCTTTGGAAGCATATAAACAGTCCAGGAAAAATAGGACTAAATCAAACCTGCTTCTGTGCATTACCAACACTGATATGTTTCCAACAAAATTCCACAAAAACAGCACCAACTGCTTCATATTCAATAGAAGAGACTATTTGTAGTTCAGTGTTGAACTGTCCGTATATATAGCCATTATTGCAATGAAGTTTGGCTTGAACAAATGTGCCACACTTACTATCAAACAAGTAAAAATAGTGAAAACTGAAGGAATCAAGATGCCCCATGAAAATAACATTAAGAGTCTGGATGAGGAAGATTACTACAAATACTTGGGTATCCTTCAAGCTGACAACATCAAGCACACTGAAGTCAAGAAAAAGATTAGAGGTGAATACATCAAGAGAGTGAAGAAGATCTTAAAGTCCAAACTCAGTAGAGGAAATACCATGAAGGCAATCAACACCTGGGCAATTCCAGTCATTAGATACAAAGCTGGAATAGTGGACTGGACCCAAGCAGAACTAAATGGATAGGAAGACCAGAAAAATAATATGAATCATGCCCTTCATTCACACAGTCACATTGGCAGAGTCTACCTACCAAGGCAAATAGGTGGGCGTGGAATGTTGCAAGTACATCAGATGTCTGAAGAAGAAAAAATGGCTTTGGAAGAATATCTGAAGGACAATGATGAAGATGCACTGAAGTTAGTATATCAGGAAGGCTTACTGACTACTGGAGAGACCAAACTGGCCTACAAGAAAGACCAAATGAAGAAGAGAATATAGGCATGGGAAGACAAAGCACTACATGACCAATACATTAAAAAAAATGGCTGGGAAAGCAGATAATAACAAGACCTGGCAATGGCTAAGAGCAGGAGAGTTGAAGAAAGAGACTGAGGGACTAATTCTGGCTGCGTAAGTCCAAGCCTTGAGGACAAATTCATACAAAGTCAAAATTGAGAAGACAGCAACAGACAGGAAGTGCCACCACCTATGCAAAGAAGCTGAAGAAACAGTGGGCTACCTGCAGGAAGATTGCACACATTGACTACAAGCAACAGCATGACAAAATAGCAACAATGGTGTATTGGAAGATCTGCAAGAAATATCATTTGCCTGCAAGCAAGAACTGATGGACCATAAAATAGAGACAGTCATAGAAAATGAAAATGTTAAATTGGTCTGGGACTTTAGAATTCAAACAGACATGCACCTGCCACATAACACCCCAGACTTAACAATTGTCAATAACAAAGACACAAAAGTCTGGATAGTGGACATGGCAGTGCCTGGAGACAGCAGAATAGAAGAGAAAGAACTGGAGAAGATAACAAAATACAAAGACCTACAAATAGAAATAGAATGACTGTGGCAAAGGCAAGCAAGGGTAGTACCAATAGTAATAAGCACCTTGGGTGCAATCCCAAAACAACTGGAGCACCGCTTGAACACATTGGCATTGACAAATTCGCCATTAGTCAATTGTAAAAGGCGGCCTTACTAGGAACTGCTTCCATCCTGCGACGATATCTGTAATACCATCAAACATCCACATCTGCCTATCCCAGGTCCTTGGTAAGGACTCGATAGGTAGACAAAAATGCCAAATCCAGTCTGAATATCTGGCTGACTGTGCAATGATCAATCATCATCATCATCATCATCATCATCTTGGGTGGGGGGGAAATTGATCTGTGAATGATTGCCACCAGAATTTGGATAGAAGGAGTGTTATTCTCCTGGTCCTATCAAATCTCTCAGTTGTGTTTGACATAATTGACCATGGTATCCTTTTGGACTGCATGCAAGAGTTTGGCCTTGCAGCAGTCCAAAAGGCAGTTTTTCAGTGGTTACACTTCTTTCTGAGTGGATGGTTCCAATAAATATTGATGGGGAATTGAGCCTTTGGCCACTTCTGTATATGGCATATGTGTTTTTCTCCTCCAAGCTTTCCAGCATCTTTAGGAAACTCCTAGCATAAGTCATCTATCAGTATGGGGTCAGGTTTCATCAATACGCTGATTATACAGTGTTGTATAATTTTATGCTAATCTGGGCATACCAAGATAATGTTTACCTGATGTCTGCAAATGTAAAGCATTTATTGGGCTGAAACAAGCTGAAAAATTCCAACTGTTTGTCTAGAAGCTACAGGTTAAACATTGGTTCCTGTATTGGATCAGAGTAGGGTTGCATTCCTACTAAGAGTGCAAGTGAACAACTTGGTGAATTTTGTTGGGTCATGGCTCCTACTGATTCAGCAAATATACAGCCTGGGGGATCTTCGGCTGGTCTGCAACTTGAAACCTGTGCAGAGCAAGAGGCCATATTGATAACTAATCACAGCTTTATTATTTCAAGGTTGATAATTACTGCAACAAGCTCTATTTACATTTTAAGATTGTTTTATTCAGAAATGGATACTGTATCCAATGGAAAAGTCATGAAGACAGATTTAATAGAATCAGGCTTGATTCTGATTGGCTGTTCAACTCCTAAAGCAGAAATCCTAATCATTATTTTAATTTTTTATCTTACAAGCTATATTTTCAAACATACATTAGCATTACTATTCTTTTGCATTTTTGTATTTAATGACCATGGGACTCACAGTTTAAGGATTGATATTATAGTATAGCTAGGCCATACTGTGTTTTGCTCATGTGTATAACTGACATATTGGATGCCAAATTGTGATTTTAATATAGATCTTATCTGTTATTTATTATTTTATTATAGAATTTTTTTACTGTATATTGCTTGATGTTTTTAACTTGTTCTGGTCTGACTGTAATAAACTTACTTGACTTGACTTGAACATACAGTAGGCTCAGCCTTATTGCTGGTTTTTCATCTTTATTTATTTATTTTTTTTAATTCTATTGAAAAGCAAAAAATTAAAAACATTGAACATGGTAACACAGATTTGACATATATCTCATTTCACTATTACCATAAATTACTAATGAGAAAAACCTATACAATAACATCGAAGTTAAATTAGGTATACAAGTGGTCCCTAAATTTAAATATTTAGGGATTGTCATTTCTACACGCTGTTCATCAATTAAAGAGGATAATTATGTTAAATTAATGCAAAAAATTAAAGTGGATTTAGAACGTTGGAAACATTTACACCTTTCATTACTTGGGAGAATTGCTGCTGTAAAAATGAATATCCTGCCCAAATTAATATTTTTATTCCAGAATATTCCAATTTTTCTAAATAAGAACTTTTTTAAGGAATTAAATANATTGGAAAGCTATGGTGATACCTAGTAAGGAAAGCGTAATTCATAAAATTATGCATTGCGCAGAATTAGATAGGTTAACTAGAAGACTTAAAAATCAGGATGAAACGGTTTTTTACCAAATTTGGAACAAATTTTACAGATGGTGGGGGGAAAAGCAGGGAAGTTATTGTACTGAGATAATTCAAGATTGTGATTAGAGGTTACAATGGATTGTTTCCATGATAACTCCACATTGTACTTTTGTACTTCAGTTAAATTGTGTAGCAAATAATAAATACATTGTAAATTTATATATGTAATTTATAATGATAATTAAGCCATTATTTATGCCAGGTCCATAGAGATCCCTGTTGGGATACTGCCATTCTGATGGGAGGGGGGAACCTATGGTGCTCTGCTTAGCTTTGCTTTGTTTACTTTGTTTCTTTCTGCTTTGATGTGTCTTCCTGGGGAATGGGAGGGGGAAGGGATGTGCCTGGGGCCATCTGTTTTATCTCTGCTCTGGAGACCCAAGGACACCAAGCCTGGGAAGCCGGGGAAGATGCCTGGGAATGAGATCATATCACCTTTGCCATCCAAAGTTCTCACAACACCTTCACACCTCTGGATTTGTTCCCTGTGGACTGGGCAGTTGAGAGGGGGTTTGAACAATGGGATGTAACCTAACGTTTTCAAGCGGGAACTTCAGATCCTGCCTGCTTTTCCTGCTTTCACTATCTCTCAATAAAAGTTCCTTTTGAAATGCTGCCAGTTTCAAAAATTCTGCTTTCTTGAGGAAATCAACTGAGGCAGGGCCTTATAATTTCTAAATAGTTCTATTTTCTGAATGCCTTCCTCAAATATATTAACTTAATTTTTTAAATTTCTTTTCCTATATGAATTCAATAATTGTTCTATATAAAGCTGATACTCATTTTTCATATGCTGCAAAAATTTAATGCTCAAATATTTCATTTTAGGTAACTAATGGTCTATTATGTTCAGATGGTCTATGCAGGAGGAAGTGTGCAATATATTTGGGAGAAACTTTATCATACTAGCTTAACTGAACATATGGTTATTGTTGTGTCCTGAGCCTGCAAAAGCAGGCTCGGGACGTTGCAAGAGTCCCGGGCATTTGCAAAAGCTGCCCGGGACCAGACTGAGTGGCGCCGGCCTTGCGCGCATGCGCAAGGCGGGAAAAGACCTCCTCGTGATTGGTTAAACTTGCCCGGGGATTAGAAGGTATAAATAGAGGCCTGCATGCCTCTGCTCGGGTTGTTCGTAGAATGGAAGCAGAGAATAAAGACTTGTTAGAAATGCTTCATCTCAAGCGCCATTATTCTCCGGACTTACCACTGGCGACGAAGGTGGGATTCAGTCTATACAGCTAGGAAAGCTTGAAGACTCACCCAAAGAAGTCCGGAAGAGAAAACGGCGTGGAAGTCAGCGTTATCCTGCCAGTACGAAATCGCTGGAGGGTGCGTGCGGCTGAAAAAGAAGACCTGATCCTCGATCATGGCAAAAGTTGGGCGTTTAGCGGAATTCGACATCTCTCACCCCGACAGGTGGGAATCTTATGTTGCAAGAGTCGAGACGTATTTCCGCATAAACCAGATTCGGGAGGAAGGCTTAAAGGCTGCCACATTGTTGTGCGTTTGTGGGAAAGACGCCTTAATCGCCCCAGACTCGCTGGAAACGGTATCATACTCCGATCTGAAGAAAACTTTAAAGGAACATTTCCAGCCCAAGCAATCTGTCATGGCTTGGAGGCACACATTTCAACAGAGAGATCAGCGAGTTGGAGAATCAGCAAAAGAATACGTTGCGGCCTTGAGAAGAGCAGCTAAACCGTGCGACTTCAAGGACTTAGAGGAAAGACTGCGCGATCGTT